>NC_082395.1:11783656-11828656 GCF_031168955.1 Gadus macrocephalus
AAACTTTCCGGGATTCGGCGAGATCGGAGTCCTGTCTGTGACAGACGCAGATGCTGGCGAAAATGGCTGGGTGGCGCTGTCCATCCTCAATGGCAGCGACGTGTTTGTGATTGACACCGGCCGCGGTGCACTCCGAGCCAGGACGCCGCTGGACCGCGAGCAGCAGGGGACGTACGAGCTGTGGGTGGAGGCGGTCGACGGCGGCAAACCGGCTCTGTCCTGCGCCACCATGGTCACCGTGCTCCTTCTGGATGTTAACGACAACCCGCCAGTTGTTCTGTTCCCCCAGTCCAACCAATCGTATATGCTGGTGCTCCCCGACACGCTGCCGGGGACGCCCGTCACAGAGGTGTACGCCGTGGACAGGGACACGGGGATGAACGCCGTCATCGCCTACAGCATCATCAAGAGGAAAGGGGCTGAGCCAGGGTCGTTCGTCATTGACCCAGAGACGGGGAACATCACACTTCAACGGGAGCTGAGCAACCGCGGCCTTTACAGCCTACTGGTTCGGGTAAGTGACCACGGACAGCCTGAGCCACTGCACGCCACCATCATGGTCAACCTGTTCGTCAACGAGACGGTCAGCAACGAGAGCTACATTCAGAGCCTACTTACCAACGAGGCGGAGGTTGTGGAGGTGGAGGAGAGGCCTTGGTATGTTGGGCAGCTGACGGACAGGCCACGGCCATTCGAGCTGTTCCCATGCCAACCGGTCCTCATTGCGTTGTCGGTGACCTGTCTGGGGCTACTGTTGGTTGTGATCGCGCTTGCTTCCTACATCTGCTGCCGTAGGATCAGGGAACATGGTGGGGATGGACAGGAGGAGGTTGAGACCCCTTTAAATATGAATGGAGGCTCAGTGCAGCTCGGGGACCGAAAGATCAGACAGATGGCCAACATCTGATACCTTGCTCTGCTCCTCCCTACACCACTGCTGTTTACATGAATGTTTACAAGACTCACTGTGACAGGTGTAGCCCTGGATTGAGATTCTGATCATAGCGTTGTACTTCGATACATTGTGATTAGATGTAAACGTGTTGATATTTAAACAGATTGTGTGTCTTTGACCACCGTCATAAAGCATTTTGTTGCTGCCTTTTCAGAAACTATGATTGCGTTTCTAAAGACGATGTTTAATGTGTCACTGGTTAACTGTTTTTGGTTTAATAACAACAAAATAACAAGGGATAAAATAAGAATTTCTATATTGTGTATAGGGAAATGTATATTTTATATTTTTATAGAAAGCTTAAAACAATGAAAAAATGATGTGTACCAATGTGACGCCACATTCCCTATTTTAATTATTCTGATCCAAATCTAAAGGTCTCATGTTTGGTTTACTGTTTGGTTGGAGATAGAAACATATTTAGATGTGTAAATGATGTAACATAGTTTGTTCCTGTGGTATTTTGGAGGTGCAGGCCTACTCTGACCTCCATGAATCATCTAACATAAGGCTGTGGATATATACAGACAATCGGACCCAATCGTGTTTAAAAAGAGACACCACTAATAACCCCCATGCCAATTGGTCTACAACCATTGTGTACTTTGTTTATTTTAACAACGATACCACACAACAATGTTTCAATCCTCAACTCTCCCACACACCTTGTCATTTGTGAAAAGAAAATCTACTTGTTTGTGTGAGAGAACATTTCTTGTAAGTATTAAAAGTGCTTTATTTTTTAAATCACTTAGGGTTTTCATTCATTTCATGTATTTCCCAGTTTTTGCTTAAAAAACCTTTTGCTTACAGCTGTAAAAAAAACAGCTCTTAACCACAGCCCCACAGCAATACAAATATACTAAATCGTGGCTTTGAGTGCACCATCAAAGTTTGTAAAGGAATGCTGAAAGCCTCCTCCACAATCCAGTCACTCCCAAACTATGGTTTGGTCCACCTTCTGAGTTAGAGTTACCCTAGGTTTCTATGCAACATAACAGCAAACCTGAACAACAGGCCATTCTAAAAACACTAGAGATTTAATGCAACACTGAACTCTTTGTGACTTATCATATTTCCACCTACAAAAGAAACACAGGTAATGCCCATGAATGTACCTTTGCAGGTCTGTGTTACATTATATATACCGGTAATTATTTCATGCTATTTACTATTTAGTCCCGTAGCAGAAATTTTCAAGAAAACCATAAAGGTGAAATCAGATCCATGTCGTGTCGAGAGAAGGGGTAAGGTAAGTCTAGCTCTGGGATGCCTGCAGGTTAAGCTGGGGACATTTGGGGATTGAACCTGGAAGGATGGCTGGTAGTCAAACACACTTCGGAATCCTGCCCTGCTATTATAATGAGGAGTAGAATAGGTTAGGAGGAAGTGGACATAATATTCAGAACGTACATTTTATTCAGAATTGTGTTTGAGTTTAGTGTATATGTTCCATAACGACTATGAGACTATGCAAATCTATGCAAAGGGGCCACCATGCAAAAGTTACAAGATCCCTACAAATGGTGTCGTTATCTCTGTACTCGCTCTGCTCCCTGGGTAGAAGTGTACAGTCTCCAAAGAGCTGCTATTAGAGGAAAGGACAGAGAAGAGAGGGCAAGAACGTCTTGTTCCCTGGTAAACGGAGAATGGACTGCTTTTACGAGACTTATCTGCATGTGCCAGCTATTTCAGAATCAGAGGCATTTAAAGAGCTTTGAAATGAATTCCCAGGGATTCACCCATTCATAAGCTGTTTCACCCAAGCGAGGCAGAACCAGCCTATCTGGATGTTTCCAGTCTTTATTTGGCATAACTCATGTTGCATCACTATTGCTGACGCTAAAGTGATCAAACATTTACCCTAATCGTTTACTCATTTAAGGTACTTCTTTCCGTACATAGGCTAGCGAGGAAGACAAAACTGTTTTGTGTGGTTGTCTGACAATGCAGGCAGTACATCACCACGGCTTCTCTGATAAATAGTTTGAATTGAATAAATAATGAGAGGAGGTCCCGTTGGGGTATCTAACTGGCTTGCATTGCTGAAACGCAATTGCGGCATAAATTACAGACCAGCAGGATAGAGTAGTGTTAGCATCATGAGATGGACGGGCGAAAGACAATAGGAGCTGCTGGCCATCTCTCTCCATATCCCTCTTTTGTGTCGTCTCCCGCCCACTGTTTCTCTCCCTATTTTTCTCTCTCTCTTGCTCTCTCGATCCCCTTCCTTCTTCCTCTCTCTCTCCCTCTCTGCTAAAGCTGCATGACTTGTGCACCAGTAGTGTAATAGCTTGATGATTTGGAGTCGAAATGTTGAACTAATTGTCCTTCATCAGCGGTCACGTTTGGAAATAGCCGTCGGCACTGTTCACACTATTGTCGTTCACAAAGTCTTAATGTGGCAGAACAGTGTTTTACCCGCTGAACTCCCAGCCTCTCTTTGTCTTTGTCTGAATCCTCAAGACCAGGAAGCAGTGAGTCAAGCTTTGCCCAAATCTGGCAGGAGCCGTCCAGCCAGCGGGGCCCATGCCAGCTCCCTGACCCAGAGCCAACAGAGCTCATCTGGTAGGAGAAAACACTGGGATATAAATAGGAACACCTTCCCAACGTTACTCTCTCTCTCTCCCACTGAGTAAACAGTTACAGCATTAGATGTATGGCATCAATACCAGACCGGGCAGTTGGAAACCGATGCGTCCTCAGCGCACACCATAGTGGGGTGATGAGGTGATGCGGAATACCGAGAGCGGTAACACTAGCCCTCCAGCCAAACTGTAATCCCAGGTGAGGATAATATGGCCGGCCAGTGTGTGAAAACAAGCAGAGGGGAGGTTAATAAATGGTAGGCTCTGAGGAGGGGGGGGGGTTGAGGAGGTGCAGACTGTGTTGTTCTTGGACACGGTGTAATGACTCCATGTTAGACAACTGTATACTCAGCTTTATTATGCGGTTATATGCGGTCCTTGTTCTGTCTTTTGATTGGATCAAGACAGGGACATAGAAACAGGCGTATACAGGATATAGATAGATTGATGGATGGACGGACGGACAAACACAGAAGGACGGACGGACAGACAGACAGACAGACAGACAGACAGACAGACAGACAGACAGACAGACAGACAGACAGACAGACAGACAGACAGACAGACAGACAGACAGACAGACAGACAGACAGACAGACAGACAGACAGACAGACAGACAGACAGACAGATAGATAGATGGAGATAGAGGGAGGGAGGAAGGCAGGGGGAGACGAAGACAGATAGATCGAAAAACAAATAAATGGATATATAGATAGACAGGTGTATAAACGGACAGAGAGCAAGAGATAGACAGACAGATAGAGTAGACAGACAAAAGGATAGACAGACAGAAAAACAGTTGATCTTCACAGCTTCTACTTACCCTCACCCCATGACCTCTGAGTCTGAAGGGGCCCATTTAAGGTAAACCTCTCTCCCAGCACGCAGGAATCCTTCTGACATGATCACCCCCTAGCTCAAGGGTAAGAGGTCAGTGGATGACCCTCTCCTCTGGACAACCCTTGCTTTATGGAGGGTTGAATTAATGTTTCCCATTCGAGATTACCTTTAACCTTTTGCTAAACCCAGCAGCGCTAATTCCCCCATATAGTTTTAACGCTCTGATAGCTAATCCCACCTTAAATCCTAACCACACACACTCGCAACCAGGGAGGATTACCTACAGATTAACTCACGACTACCATCACTCTGCAGGGAGTCACCGCAAGGGTGTGGCTGGTAACCTTCAACACGTAGTCTTGGAGGCCCGGCTGACCTTCACAAGGAATCCTGGTTGGCAAACTGGAATAGGCTGTCAAACTGCATTGTACACAATGTGGCGATTGTAGTTCATATGTACCTCTTACCCTAGTCTCTTCAATCAAACTTTACCTTGCTAATCTAACAATATACCAAATCTGTATTTGGGGTTGATTCTGTACATACATAACTATTGGCCACTCTCTCTGATCATTACTGTTTTATTGGGATTTGACCCTTACCATTGACCTCAAATGTATGGCCCTTAATGTAACTATTACTTGTGGAAGCGTGCACCCTTCTGTTAATAAGTCAACATTTGTATTTATGCTACCTACCGTTCCCATCACATTTATTGCTGTTCCTATGGTTATTGCACCTTACTTGCTATTTAACCTTGTTAATCTTATTGAATTTATTAGCATTTTGCACTCTATTTATTTGCTCCTTTCCCACATTGTATTACAACTGCCGCACAATTATTTCCCTTGTGATATTTTCTAATCTAAAGTCTGATGGCAGACAGCTCAAATCTGGGTGAACTGGCAGTTCTATTTATTTTGTTTCATATTTGTGTCGACCAATGATGTTCATGGAAGGTGGATCGTGGATCTGGAAGTGCGTAACTGGCCTTTAATGGCTGACACAAACTCAGCCAGTACTATTAGACCAAAAGAAAGGGTCTGAAAATGTTTTGAATCAACACTGTGTAGACTGACTACTGTAGAAATTAAATACCCGTCTGAAAGCTTTTTCCACTGGCCCAAATCAGTTTATTTTTCGTTAAAGTATCTCCGTAAAGAAAGTGGAAAAAGGCATTTATTTGCCCCTTCTGTATTGTACTCCCCTCTCCCCAAGAAGTCCTGCGAGAAGGATTGCTGATGCCCAAATTATCCTTATCCTGAGAACGTTTTTTAAGGTAGTATGTATGTAGCGCAAAGCCAGCCACTATTTTGCAGGTCATAAGTATGGACCCCTAACCCCCCATGTTGTTTGTAGCTTGAAGCCAGGCCCTATGTTTCAGGTCTTATGTATGTACGCCTAACTCTTACCCTGTGTTTTAGGTCTTATGTATTTACCCCCGAACCCGGGCCCTATGTTTCAGGTATTGTGCATGTACCCATACCCTTACCCTATGTTTCAGGTCATATGTCTGTACCTCTGACCCTATGTTTCAGGTCATATTGATGTGCCCGGAACACAAACCATATATTGCAGGTCATATATATGTACACCTTACCCTCATCCAATTCTCTATACACCCTCATAATAGAGCCTAAAAATGCTAGTGTCCCCCCATGCCCCCCACACACACACACACTGGAAAGTCCTTCTGAAATGACAGTAAATACTTAATGCCGTCGACAAGCGAGTAATTATGATCACTCCCAAGCGATCAGCTTTCCAGATTGGCTTCATTGTGTTTCCCCTTCGTGGAAATCAAACAACGCAAGACAAAGCACAGTGGGCGTTGGGTTACAGAGGGCTGGGTGAACACGGCGGGCCATGTTTCCCAAGATATGAGACCTAATACCCCCCAGCTGCCCCCCATACGCTCACCCCCCCCCCCCCCCCCCCCATCACCCTTCATAAGACAATCTACACATTATTCAGCTGCTGGAAATCACTTTGATCAGATTGGTCTCCCCGATGCAGTGAAGGGAGCCCACATAATCCAGTATCAGCCTTTTCATCCTCTTATGGATTTTGTTACTCATTTCCTTAATTCTCCTTTCCCCCTCTCCCCCCCCCAGTCAGCCCACCCCCTCCTCCCTCTTTGTAGCAGTCAGCCAACCAGCACAGGGGAGTGGGGAGTGTGTCGGCTGTAGGGCTGTGTGTTCTGTATTATGTTTGTTGGCCACTGGGTGGTTTTATTTATAGTGTGTTTGCACTAACTTTGTACTAACTGTGTGGTGTGTTTTGAGTTTAATTGTGAGTGTAGTGTGTATTATGGAGCATATACATTGTTTATGTTGTACTGTGTGCTGTATATTGAATCTCTGTGTGTGTGTGTGTGTGTGTGTGTGTGTGTGTGTGTGTGTGTGTGTGTGTGTGTGTGGGTGTGTGTGTGTGTGTGTGTGTGTGTTTTTGTATCTGGGTGTGTTTTTGTGTATGTGTGTTGCGTTCTGTGTCTGTGGTTTTGTGTTGCGTTAGATACAGTGTAAAGTCTGATTGGGGCGTTTCTCTGGAATAGTTCCATCAGCTTCCTTTCATGGTTACCGTGACAACACATATAAAGCAGAACATAATAACCCATAATCATTCAGTAATTAACTCAATGATGAGAGAAGAAAACAAATGAGACAGTATAATTACTGAACAATTAAGGTGAAATATCCAAGACAGCGGAAATCACTTTAAAAAATATATTGTGAGCAACAAACTCCATCATTCTGTGACTCTTACTCTAGATTTAGCAAAATAGAATGTACTTTTAACATCAGTTTTCTGTTCTTTTGTTGTTTTAACCCCAGGGCAAAAAGGACATTATATGCACTGCGACATGTCCAGATGGTCCCTAAACCTGCTAGCAACGCCTCAGCACATAAAGACTTCATGAAACCTTCTTTCTCCCTTAGGATTAACATGGATGGCTAGAGATGGGTCAAGCCAAGTCAGAAACATTCATTCTGTGGCCCAGTTCCGGGAATTACTTTAACTACAATACTTTTTGGATCTACATTTCTACTTCTCTTAACTGTGTTTGTATTGAGTGTATATTTATATCATTATATTGTTTGATTTTTGTAGCATACTATTATTGTAACGCACTTTAGAAAGTCTGCCTTGTCTTATATTTGTTATGGTATTTTTGCAAAATTTAATATGTGCATCCATACATTGAAATTGACGTTATACATGTAGGCTATTTGAAAGATAAAGACAGCTCTCAGTGATATCAATGACAATGGTGATACACATATAGTCCACAGTCCCAATCAGATCTACAGAACAAGATGAAAAGATGGAGAAGAAGAAGGAAGGAAGAGAGCCCTCTTTCTTCTCTCCAAGACGCTCCGACAGTCCAACCCCTACTGCCTGACCCAGTTCCTTGAGGCTATTGTTCAAACCCTCTGCTTCGATGTGCCCTGGGTCGTCTGTCCGACCCGGGGCACATAAAAGCAGTGTCTGAACAGTAGCATTGTCAGCCGGTTAGTGTTCATGATGTCATGATGTGACATTGTTTTGTTGCTTCACTGCGTTTCGGTGCCAAGATTCAGAGCGTGTGATCAAGTGAAAAGATGGAAGAGGGTCATCTCTAGGGGTGTGTCTGTAAGGGGGAAGGGGGGGGGGATGCACTCACTGCTTCTCATCTGCTGCACAGACAGAGAAGACACCACTGATTTGATCTTATGAATAGGACGATTACTGTAGAACTTGGGTGGTTTTAGTTTATGATAGGGTTTATGTAAAAATGTACTGTAACATGTACTGCCACAACAAAAAAACATGCATCCATGTTCACACACACACACACACACATAGACGGACAGAATCAAACATACATGCACATAAAAACACACATCTTTGTGAATGCATGTGCGTGCACACACTCACACTCTTACACATGCACATACATACTGCACACACACACACACACACTTGAATTTACATTCACACAAACACATTCACACACACATCCGCAGCTATTCTCAAGAGCTGTGATCCTCCAGGATTAGACAACCCAGACCCATAGTTCAGAGACAGAGCTGTTAGACAACCAAAGGGTTTCATGGGTCTTCTGGCTCCACACTGACAGGAAATACCAGATTTCATTCATCACGACCATTCCAACAGATTGCTTATTTATGTGTATCCAACGCTGCTCTTCCAACTTACATTCACATGACATTTAACATTCAAACTTTTATCCAAAACGAAGTCAAAGCATACAAACAATTTCAGAGTTAAAAAAAAGATGCGTTGCACAACCTATATTTACTAAATAAACAGCTGGAGAGACTGAAGAGTAGCTCTAGGAATCACAACCTGAGGTTAGTTTATATAAATAGTAGCTATAGTAACTCCCTTTCCTGAATCAAGGCACTGGTCTTGCTTTGGGGAAAAAAATAAATAATTGTTGGTGAGCAGCAGTGATAGTGTGCAGTATCTATAGTAATAGTTTAACGGAAGCGGTTAAAAGCTATAGTTTCAGAGTAGTAGTATAGTGGTATATAGTAATAGTGTCCCAATGTAGATGTATAGCAGTTCAGTAGCTAAAGCAGTCGAGCAGTTGTATATCTGTAAAGTGGTCTAGTAATAGTATAACAGTAATTGGAGAGTAGTAAACTAATAGAATAACACTAGCTGTGCGGCAGGTGTGTTGTGCAGAACAGTGTCGTTGTGTAGTAGTGTATCTATCTCAGCTATATGAGTGGGGGGCCGCAGGGGTGAGAAGCACGTAATCTGGGATATCTTGTAATCTGTTGTCCTGCCTTAGGGGAGGAACTGGTCCTTCATTTCCTTTCCTGATTATCATGTGGTCATTAATTATATTCTCTTTGCTCTTCCTCTCTCACACATATATTATGCACACACACTCTCTCGCACACACATACACACACACACACACACACACACACAGGGACAAAGACATGCAGGCAGGAACACACATGCAGACACATAAAAAAGCATGCATACACACACCTCCCACACAGCTACTCATTCACCCTGTAAATGACTGTTGATGCAACATCATTACACTCTGCTTACATCATATGTGCACAGTGGAACAAGCACTAAATGCAGGTCTTCAACGTGCACTCTCTTTTACGCCTGCTTTTCCTGTTCTCTTTTACCGTCTGCTTCTCCTTTTATCCTTTAGTGTCTGCTCATCCTTTCATCTTTTAATGTTTGCTTCTCCTTTTCTTTTGATGCCTGCTTTTACTTTTCCCTTTTACTGTCTGCTTTTCCTATTCTCTTTCAGTTTATTTCTCCTCCTGTCTTTTACTGTCTGCTTCTGTTCCCTTTTAATATCTGCATCTCCTTTTCTTAAACTCCCTCCTGCTCCTGTTCTCTTTTACTGTCTGCTTCTCCTGTTCTCATTTGACGTCTGCTTCTCCTGTTCTCTTTTACTGTCTGCTTCTCCTGTTCTCATTTGACGTCTGCTTCTCCTGTTCTCTTTTACAGTCTCCCATCCTCTCGTACTCTTGTTCACCCTCTCTCCTTATCTGCCATCTGTCCAAGGGTACAGTACCAGTGTTCTGCATACAAACACACACACACACGCACACACACACACACACACACACACACACACACACACACACACACACACACACACACACACACACACACACACACACACACACACACACACACACACACACTCATTAAAAAACTGTTCACTGTTCAATAGTTCACTAGTCTAGATAAGGTTGTGATAGAAACTACAAGCCATTTCTCCTCTCAAACTTTCCTTCTACTTTCATTTGTTTCATTCGACTCGATTTAGATAAAAGTATCTGCTAAATTACTAGAAAGCAAATAAGCATACAGAGGGACATAACAACTGACCAAAGAAAAAATAATTGCTAATAATTGCTCATTGCTTCCGGGTCAAGTAAAGTACGAGTACATCCCCCTTAATCACAGTTACAGTGGCTCCAGTCTCACAGGGCTTCACAGGCCCTGAATATACAACAGGCCCCCTAGCCCTTAGACCTAAAGGACAAGGAGAAACTCCACAAACCCACAGAGAAGAAACCTTGAGAAGGAACACAGAACTTCCAGTGATGGTTCAGAGTGCAATAGGTGCCGTCATGGACAAACAATGTCATAGCATAACAAGCAAAACCCTTTAAATGAATTCAAAACATGTGGTTGTGTAGAGGTGGCAAGTATCAAGCGGCTTGCCCTCAAGTTCCTCACTGCCATGTGTCCCCTATATAAGGACAGGAACCTGGTTACACTACCATGTGTGGTTGTGTGCTCACATGTGGCCAGATAATCAGCCACTGTAGCAGGGTCTCCGTGTTAGAGAAAGAGCTAGCAGAACAAATCTAACCCTCCTGCTGCCGGTCAACAGTCCTATGCACCTCTACGCCACCTCCAAACATCCTCCCCCCCCACCTCCGTTACACCACCTCCTTCAAACCTCCTCTACACACACCCCACACATCATTCCCACCACCCCTTTACCTCCTCAACACCTCCTTCAAACCTCCTCTGCACCTCCTTCAACGGTCTACACCATCTGCTCCACACTGCCTCGACACGTCATCCCAACACCTCCTCTACCCCCCCATCACCTCTACCTCGTCACCATATCATCTCCACATCCCCTCCACATCCCATTCACGTCCTCCTCACCGCGGCCTGGACATCTTCCAACCGTTCTGGACATCTTCCAACGGTCCAACACACGACCAGGGACAGAAAAGCGATGTTTTTTGTCTGACGGTTAGTCTGTTGCTTTCACCGATTCCAACTCAACATTATCACGGTTGTATTGTGGATGTCAATTGACTTTTACTTTGAAAACTCTGAATGTGACACAGTTGTGTGCAGATTGAAGATTTAAGTCTGACACTGAGACAGAATCAAGCCGTTCGTCAACAATAAGGGCCGATCGCTTTCCCTGACAAAGGACTTTAACAACAAGGTGTTCACCACACACTCACCAAACACTTCCCAAACGTCCATTCTATTCATCACTCCCGCTGCGCGCCACGGCTCTGTCCGGCCAGACCAACAAACGGGGCCCATTTGTAAGCTAAATCGTCCTGAGTTGAGGCGCGACGGCAGCTTTGGCGGTAACCAACTCGGACAGCATGTTTGAGGTGTCGGCTACATGGCCCAGTGCACACACTCCAAACCCCCCCATCACCCATTAGTCCTGACAGGCCAGCAGGGTGCTTGTTAGGAGCCCTCTCTCTGCGGTGGTCCTGGAGCTCCTGAGACTACAGGGGGGGGGGGGGGGGTAATCTGTTTACTTTGTTCGAAGGACGAGGGGAGGATGTGGGTTGAGGAGGGATGACCGTCAACTCAAAACAAATAAGTTCCTGGCTGTGAGGAAACACATCGAGAAGATTTCGACATGGGAAAATTATGATCTTAAAGCTTATGCAATATAGTTATGCGGTTATGTAATAGAATAAAGGTGGCGGTTGTGACATGAAGTTATCAGTGTATGTTTTAAAGTTATGAGGTTATGTTACGTTATAAAGTTATGAGGGGTATGTTGTTATGAAGGTATAGGGTTGGGGTTAAACAAAGCCTTAATGCCTATAATAATCCTTAGGTCAATTCAACATAAATATTAATTCAAGTAATGTTCTCCAAACTTATTTTAGAACTATAAAAATGTGTATCCAATTGGTTAAACTATTTGAGACCTGCTTAAACAATGCAGAAACTGAGAATTTTAATAGAGTCTTTTTTGACATGTTTACCATTTTTTAACTACCAAATTGAATTACCGTATGTCTTCTTTTTATCAAAAGAGCTCAAAGGTTCCCCCATTATCTGTCAGAAGACGTTTGTCTTGCGTGTTTAAAACGCCAACATAATTTCATGAGGAGATTAGAGAGAACATTAGTGTCAAAGATGAGCTTCGTTTTTGCAGCACTTTATTCACCTCTACCTCACTCGGCAGGTACACTCTCTCCCCTCTCCTACTCCTCATCTCCCCCCCCCCTCACCTCACGTCACGTCGTCATGCCCTCCCCCTCAGCGCCTCTCCCTATCGCCCCTCTTGCCTCCACCTTCCTCTCCCGTCTCAGCAGGTACGGTGGAAGTGGGTTTAATTGGGGCCAAACGAGGGGACCGGTATGAAGATGGCAGTAAAGCTGTCAGGCAGAAGCCAGCTGAAAGGTTTACGCGTTCAACAAAACAACAGGCGTCTAGCTGGCTGGTGCCGCAACGAGGCTGCACAGCACAATAGAACAGAACAAACTCAGAGAGATACAAAATATAGAAAAAATAAAATAAAATAAAAGAAATATACAAACTAGATACACACAGATAAAAACTATATAAACACAGATTTACAAATTAGATATATACACAGAGAAATACAAACTAGGTATTTCGAGATAGAAACGATACATACACGGTAACACAAACTAGAAATACACAGAGATATAAGTAAAAAAAGATAAAACTTGATATCCACAGAAATACAAACAAGCGATACAAACTACCGGTAGATACACAGCAATATACAAAGTAGATATACAGAAGGATACAAACTACAACACGGAAATATACAAACTAGTTATACAGAAAGATAAAAAGAGATACAAACTTGAAACAGTAAAAGTATGCAGAGATAGACTATGGTTTGCTGGGTGTGTGAACGAGTTGTGAGTTTGATCTGTAAATGGGTGACTTATTTGTTTAGATAAGGAGACATCTTTCTAGGCTGTTTGAAGCAGAAATAAACCACAGTAACAACTGAATCACGGTACAATAACATGAGATGTGTTCATAAAATAAATCATGAATGAATAATGTAACATGAAAAAAAATATGTATTCATCATCTTAACCTGTGCATCTGTTGACCTGCTTTTGACCTGCCTTTAATATGAAGGAATAAGATAAGGATTCCTTCTCTGACTCCGGAGTAGTGGTCAGAAGTCGTTTTGGCATGAAATCCAGGGATCAACAAGTCATGCATGTTAAGAGTATTACATTCTGGTTACACCAACCATTAAATCTGATTTCAAATGACACCACTGGGCATTGTCTAACCTTTGCCACTCCTTTGTGTGAGAGTGTGACATTCTCTGTGACTAACAGACAGCCTACCCTGATTAAAGCCCAACAAGGAAGTTGCAAGCTTTGCAAGACAAATTACATTTGCATGAGATGGAAATGAAACCAACATGTGATTTCGCATTTGTGTGGCTTGTGTGCCAGATGCTGCTTCAAGTATGTCTGTCTTTCAATTACATTTGTTTCACTTTCACAGGCGACCCTCAGACGACCGGAAGACCCTTGGGACCCTCTCTACATCCTGCCATTCTGTCTAATCAATTTCGACAAAAACGCTAAAAACACACCATTTCCCCTTGTGTGTTGTAGACAGAAATGCCAGACAAATAAGGAGTTGTATTTCGTAAGAATTCCCATTTATCTGTGTTTTTTCTTGACGCTACAGTTTCAGAAGCTGTCAGTGTAGAATGTGAGATCACAGCAGTAAAAACAGAAGGAAAAAAACAGAAGGATGAAAAGATGAAAACTTTGACAGCAGCCTGTTGTTCTAAAGTCAGTATGTATGTGCTGTCAGAATGGGTGGGAGGAGGGGTGATGTAGGGTTCCTGGTTCTGTGATTTCATAAAATGATTTGGTTGGTTTCAAATGTATTCTAAATGCGGGCTGGCACGGTGAGGTCCTTGTAAGGGCTGTTTTTAGGAAGGCTGGAATCGTCTTCTCTCTCTCTAGATGACCCACAGGAACTAACCCCTTCGCTCGCTCCCTTCCACTCCACTCTCCCTATCTCCTATTTTCTCGTCCTCCTTCCCCTCTTCTCCACTCTCCCGTCCCTTTCTCCATTTACACACACACACACACACACACACACACACACACACACACACACACACACACACACACACACACACACACACACACACACACACACACACACACACACACACACACACACACACACACACACACACAGACCTCCCTCTCCCTCCTTGTGAGAGCAGCAGGTTAAATGCAGCAGTGGAAGAGAGCTGGCGGGCGGGCTGGAGGGAGGAGAGGGAGTTGGAGTTGTGCTGGTGGATTCAGTGGGGCGGCGTTCCAAAGAGCACACTGGGCCCAGACCTCAGGGGTCACATGTCAGATGTACAAAGGTTCTACAGTGTTGCGTGGGAGGCGGTGGGGGTCACCGCGGCAACGAGGGTCAGGGCAGCGTGGGTCGAGGCATCGCATTTAGGAGCGACGGAGGTGCTTAGAGAGAGCAGGCCAGCTGGGAGACGGAGGAACTAGAGGAGGAGGTATGGGGAGGGGAGGCCATTCCTCCCTCTGTTAGCCAAACTTATCAGGTTGCACTGGGGAGTCAGGGAAGAGAGACCATGTGAGAGGAAACGAAGGAAAGAGAGAGAGACCCTGAGGGAAAAGAGAAAGTGGTTGTAAGAGAACAGGGAGTCAGTGAAAGAGAGACATAGTGCCCGTGAGAAAATGCCCATGAAAGAGAGACCAAGCGAGAAAGATAGAAAGATTCAGAGAGAACTGTTAGGTGTAAGAAGTGTAAGATAAGTAGTCCATCTGTAGTCTCATCATTAGTGTGAGACTTGTGTGGGCTCAGCAAGTATAAATAAGCCTGTACGGTTCTTTGAGTTTCAATGAAACCTCCAAACAGGAAGTGATGTCAGAGAGTATGTTGCAGATCTGCTTAAGGCAGCACAACAAGCAGCTGTGAATGCGATGGTGGAGGGATGGAGAGACAGAAGAAGTGAAGGGATTGTTTGCAGACTCCAAGCTACACTCTGGAGGTTATTTGTAGACCTTTGGGAGTCGAAGGCCCAATCCCATTTCTTACTTTTAGCCCTAACACTCTTTCGAGTGCCAACCGCTTTTCGACCTGCCCCTCTGAAAAGAGTTACAAGATGTATTGGTTGAATCATCCATCGTGAAATGGGACAACCCTAAGAGACCTAGCTACGTCCGCAGTAGTCAGCAGTGGCGTTTAAGTAGACACGTTTTTTTTGGCAGATGATTCTGTTGAGTGGGCTATAGGCATCCTTTTGCGGTTGTCATCAGTAAATCAGCAAACTGCCTCCCTGTTGGGGCAATAGTGGTATTATCACAACGACTTTTGCCATACATCTGATGGAGATAGGAAACATGATAATTTGTGAACCGTTCACAACTTAGAAATTTCCTGTGAACAATCGATCAAACAAGTCATAAAAAAGGACAGCTTCATTACCAGGCCACTTCATGACAGAACAGCGCTGCTCTGTAGGTTAGCAACCCGTGCTCCTTCCCTGCCAGTCTGCATAGATATTGGACAGCGGTAACAAGTGCAGAAACGTAGCTGCTGGACTACGGTCATTGTATGCCTTCAAAAGGGGGATCTGCGTGATTATGATGCTAGCCTTCCAATTTTATGCTTGCTATAAATAAATGGTCCATAATAGTTAATAATAATAAAGTGTAATTGAAATGACATTAAACTAGGACAACATGACGGTTTTGTGTTCGCCACTATCTCGACGATGAATCGCAATTAAGGCATTCAATGAGATTTCTTAAAACATCCGATTTTGATATGCCTGGGAAAACTTCAGTTTGAAGGGCCATGCCAGCCCTACCAGTTGGAACAACCCCTCTCTCCAAACAAGAACACCCTACCCCTACAAGTGAACAGGTAAGATGGAGGGGTAGGGCTTATTGGTAGGGGCGAGGGGTGAATTTGGTCATAGCTTTGCCCCTTACAAGCTGAAAGGCCATCGCAGGGGAAGGTAACCACCGATAGGTTTTCAACACAGCAGTTTTCAAAAGCTGGTCTATAAAATACATTCTTGACACAGACCTGCAGCACCTGTATGTCATACATGGCTCTTACAATCTTAATGTGTTGCAAGTCGTTTTCAGCCTTCAATGTTGTAAATTGAGCCACTAAAACCGTTTTTTGTCCCAGTGAAAAAGCGTTCTCCAGCAATGTCCAGGTAGAATAACTAAAATATGAATACAGTGGAAGATCAAACTACATGGATTATTGAACAAATCGAAAAGCCAATCTAATCCTCGTCTGCATCTTTCAATGAAAGAATCCACCAAAACTCAGAACAAACCTCTATATTCGATTTCCCAAATTATTATCCCAAGTTAAATCCAAACGTCATCAAAAAATCAGCTCCTTGCATCCAACATGATTCTTTAGGGAACACACCGGAGGGTATTACAGAGCCATTAGGAAACTCTCTCATCCCTCTCCTCCTCCCTCCCACTCTTCACTTTCAGTGCTTCCTGTTCAATAGGTTTCCATATTACCTCCTGTCAATTATTTATCTGCGGCCACTGGGAGGAGAAAACAAATCCTGCAGCCCGGGGACACAGAATATCAGGCTGACCCTCCCACTGAACCCTGCCGCCTTTGTCTGCTCCACCCCAGCGGCGGGCCACGATTGTTTCATGATGTGTAAACGTGTTGAATGGTGAAAGCTCGGAAATGGCCGTCCAAATGCGGATGTGTGTGTGTGTGTGCGTGTGCGTGTGTTGGTACTGTGTGTGCTGCACGGTCGAAGGGGTAGCGATAGTCCCTTTTGTAATGTGCAAAATGATATCTCCACCGCGAGCATCTCCATTACAGGCGGACCAGATTGTCTTACCCAACGGATTTGCTTGGCAGAACACGACAAATGAGCGCGGGGAATCGATCTCTAGGCGTGAACGGCGACAGCGTTTTAAAGCCAATGAATAAGTCATTAGATGGCTGGGAGTATATATAAAACCATTGAACATCTTTAAGGCTGTGAATGATTAGGAAATGCACCGCAGACATTATTTTATAGGCTTATCTTTTCCGACCAAAGTTTGGGATGGATTTTACCTTATCTGATGGAGTAATTTAGTTTATCCGAGGTGGTAATTGAATTCCAAAACTTCATTAGCTTATCTACCCGACCCCGAGAAGGAAAGAGGAAGGCAGTCATTTTAAAACCTGGCGGATTCCATAGGGCACAGAAACTTAACAATAGACATGGCAGATATTTGCAACTGTAGTTTATTAACATGATAATGCAGGCGGTCTATAAACCCTCATACAATTTACAAGAGATAAGAGTCCGTAACAAAGTCCTTGGAAATTGACGTCAGGTTATTAGTTTAGCTCTTGTCCAAAGCCCTTTGAAAAAGTCTTCTCCATCTTTGGGAAGATGCGGAGCCTTCGTTAGTCAGGAAGAACTCGGGAACATCGAGGAAAGAGTGTTTCTTTCTCACTGAAACAAGTGTGGATATAGATTGATAGAAAAAAACAACAGGTGATTACTAAGCACACAATAAAATGCTTCTTTAAAAAAAGTCCTTACTCCATGTAAACCGTCTCCTGTAATGTAAACTTCTGTGAAGTTATACAAGTCTGTGCCCCAATGCATCCCAAGAGCCTCAGCTGTGTTGGTGGGGGCTGGGATTATTATTGGTTGACCATACACTAAAACAGTGGCTCCCGACCTGTTTTAGACCGCAATTTCTAGTTCTGAAGCAGATTTTTATATCTGTGTCCCGGTGGATGTCAGCGCATCGTACTGCACTAAGGGATTAGTAGTGGTTATCCTGTGCCTACCAATCATTAGGCACATCTGCTTGTACATAAAGAACCTTAAGACCTTTAAAAAAAAAATTCATCAAATATATGGAGCTTAATAGTCAGAAATCACCTGCTACCCTGTCTGCATTTCAGGTGATCACAAGTGGGGACTTTAGAAGCTCCTACCTGCTGTATCTTCTCTACCATATGGATAGGAAACGTTTGGTACAATGGTAGCACACATTAAGCTAACCTCCAAGTGCAACTTGAAGGTGAGAATAAATAAATGTGGCAAAATTTTGATTCCACTTCCACTCGCTAGAGTTTGTCTTGGCTTCAGTTATGTCAAGTTCAAGTGAGTTTTTTGGTTTATGCGTGCACTTTAATAACACATCACAAAAACGAGTTATCATTTTAATAATGCTACATATTTTCCCCACCCGGGATGCCAACGTGCAAACAGTTCTGTGATCGTGTCTTGTTTTAACAAGGTGTTGAGCTCAGCCCTTATGTAACCTACTGGCGCTTTCGGGGTGGGGGCGTGGCTGACTAGCTGGGGGGCGTGGCTAGTCCCGCGCCCGAGGGGGCTGGTAATATTGCTGCGTGGGTCGAGCCGTCCGCATCTGTCCGTCGCCGCCGTCACGAAACTCCATCGAGTCGTCATAGCAACCGTCGTCTTCCTCCTGTCAGCAGACACGGTAACACGACGCGTGTTAGCGACTGACAGGACGACGAACAGGTAGACCCCTGCCCCACACCTGGACTACTCCCTATCCCCCTCAGCCCCCCTCCCACTGGACTACCATCACTACTCCCACTGGACTACCACTACTCCCACTGGACTACCACCACTACTCCCACTGGACTACCACCACTACTCCCACTGGACTACCACCACTACTCCCACTGGACTACCACCACTACTCCCACTGGACTACCACTACTCCCACTGGACTACCACCACTACTCCCACTGGACTACCACTACTCCCACTGGACTACCACCACTACTCCCACTGGACTACCACCACTACTCCCACTGGACTACCACCACTACTCCCACTGGACTACCACCACTACTCCCACTGGACTACCACTACTCCCACTGGACTACCACCACTACTCCCACTGGACTACCACTACTCCCACTGGACTACCACCACTACTCCCACTGGACTACCACTACTCCCACTGGACTACCACCACTACTCCCACTGGACTACCATCACTACTCCCACTGGACTACCATCACTACTCCCACTGGACTACCATCACTACTCCCACTGGATTACCATCACTACTCCCACTGGACTACCACCACTACTCCCACTGGACTACCATCACTACTCCCACTGGACTACCATCACTACTCCCACTGGACTACCATCACTACTCCCACTGGACTACCATCACTACTCCCACTGGACTACCATCACTACTCCCACTGGACTACCACCACTACTCCCACTGGACTACCATCACTACTCCCACTGGACTACCATCACTACTCCCACTGGACTACCATCACTACTCCCACTGGACTACCATCAACCACTCATCCCTTTCTAACCTCTTGCCCCTCCAACTGGATAACCCTCACCCCCTTACCCCTTCCACTGGATTACCCTCACCCACTCACCCCTTCCACTGGATTACCCTCACCCACTCACCCCTCCCACTGGATTACCCTCACCCCCTCACCCCTCCCGCTGGATAACCCTCACCCCCTCATCCCTCCCACTGGATTACCCTCACCCCTTCCACTGGATTACCCTCACCCCCTCACCCCTTACATTGGATTACCCTTACCTCCTTACACTGGATTACCCACAACCCGGATTACCCTAACCTTTAACCCCCTCCCAGTGGACAACCCTCAGCCCTTCACCGATCCTCCATCATACATGCTGGAGGCCTCTCCACCTCGCTTCACCTTAACACCATCTCTCTCCCTCTTACTCTTTTTTTAAACCACCGCCACTTTACAGCAGCCAGCATGCTGAACCCCTCCCCCACCCCACCTCCCACGAGTCATCCACCAGACACGCTTTACCAAAGCGCCGTGTTTCTGGTACGTGTCATAAAGGAGCAGGTAGGGAGCACCTAGCTCCAGAATACCTACAGGTAGTCTGTGGACATTGGGGGGACATTTGAATCCAGAACCTTGCAGTTGGGAGTCACACCAAAGTAATAATATCCTGACCAGCCCAAGAAGTAACACTGATGATTCTTCCATCTAATTACTGATCTTATTGATTGGTTAAAGTGGGTATGTATGTATTGCAATCATAAGTATATTATCTATATGATATAGGCATAAGGAAGATGAAACTAGTCAAGGGGAAAGAGGCTACTAAAGTGACTCTACATTTGTGCGATACTCACAACACTTTACATCAACGATGTTTTATTGGGTTCATATGGATGTGACAATATTACGCCTTTTTCTGTTGCTCTAACTATTGACTACAAGTGACTAGTTGAAGAACATTGGTAGTGTTTGTAGTATAATTGCATCAACAATCAGGTGTATCTCTCAGTAACCCAGAGAGTGATCACAACAATGAAAAACTGTTTTTTTTTTACGCCTAAAGATACCTGCGATCGGTCAGAAATAAGAAGCCACAACTTCCTGTCTAGTCTCGTATCTCCCACTCTAACTGGCTCCTAAAGGCTTCCTTAGTTCCTCACCCAGGGGCCCGGGGCTGCAGATTTGATGCTGTGCAGTAGGACCTCTTCACAGTTGCCGAAGTCGCTGAAGACCACCACCGCTGTGCAGCCGGAGGCGTGCACCGCATCGATCCTCGCTCGGTAGAACTGAGGCCGACAGGGGGAGTGGGAGGGGGAGGGGGAGGGGGAGGGGGAGGGAGACATTGACGTTGAGGTTGAAGCAGGGAGATGGGACAGAGTGAAAGACAGTGAGAGGAGAAGGAGGAAGGTCCAAGAGGAAGAGCAACGACAGCCAAAGGGGAGCGTGAAAGGAACAGAGAAAGGGAGAGATCGAGGGTTAACGGGAGGGGAGAGAGTGAGCGAGGGAGAGAGCAAATAACATTGAGTGTTCTTCACAGAGGGAAGTCCCTTTCGCTAAAGGATAATATTTACATGGCAACGTCTTTGATGAGATCATTGAAAAGAAAAACTGGAAAATGCACCTGCGTGTAACACCTGGAGTGGTCCAAATGCATTTGTGGACAAACTATAAAGTGGTTTTAACAACAAGCACTGATGCATTAATTATACAATGGACAGCAGCTGGAAGTGTTTTCTAATGCAGATTGTCTGAACAAGCAGATCACACACATATAAACAAATTAGACATCCAAGTTCATTTCATTACCTTTTGTTTTATACCCACACATTGAACTCCCATCCATCCCAGCTCTGTGTGTAACTGCTAAACACCTATCTCATCCACATGTCTCACCAGCACATCTTACCGTGCGTTCAAAAAAGCTAAGGTGCAGAGCGAGTCAGTGTTTCCCACACACAGACCAATGTGTGGCGCAGCGCCACAGAATGAACACTGAGCGCCACAAATTGATTCAGCATTTTATTTTTTCCGCGATTTCTAAATATAAATATCGTTCTGTTCATTCATCTACGCATAGCACTCTTTCTCCCTGTCATTCTCGTTCACACATGCAGACAAGCGTGCATACATGCCAATGGTGCGCGGTTACACTGCCACTTATTGGATAAACCCTTGTATCACTGTAACACTGCAGACGCACTGACAGCGGATTCTTCCGCGCATCCTCTCAACGCGTCTACAAAGGAAAACCCAAAGCAGCGAGATATTTGCGATTAATGTGAAATGCAGTTATAGTTTATATATACTATATGGTGTTAGACCCCCAGCCCATTTTGCCGGTGATTTGAATTTTCTCTGCAGAATGGACTTTGAAATGTATTTTGCGCACGATTGCTCGATTACGTGAATGAGCAGACACGACCCTTTTGTTATGTGCGATTCTACTCATGCAAACGATGCAAATTCATTCAATTCACTCATTCACATTTGACCTTTCCCGCGGATTTTGGTCGATGCACAATCACTTGTCTGAGAAACGTGAGTAGGATATTCGCTTCGCTTTTGGTGCTAATGAACCTTTAAGGGCACCACCTAGTTTTCCACCAAGTGAATTTCCCGGGTGGCGAGCCAACCAGCCTTCCCATTGCACTGTACAAACTGCTAATCTGATCCTTCAATCATATCTCTGACCCAACCTGCGATGTCACTATAGAAGTAGCGACATCGCAAGTGGGACCTTGAACAAATCAATAAAAAAATGGCTTGTAATGGCTGTAGTGCCTGGTGGTTTGAACCAGGTTCTTTACATGTTCCTTACCTTGCCATCTTCCCAGTAGGGTGCCATACACTGGTCTCCTGGTTTCCACGATGACTCCCCCGTGTGACCTTTCTCCGACCCCTTAGGACCTTGGATTTTGTCCTGGACTGGCTTTTGGCCTGGCCTTCCCTGGCTGGGCCCTCTCTGGGAGGCAGTTCTCTTGGGAGGAGGGGCGTCTCTGGGGAGTGCTGCGACGATGTCGGGTTTGATGGGTCCCGTGTGTGGGGGGATCCTCCTGGCCTGGGGGGGAGGGTCTTCTCTACGGAAGGGCGTCGCCGTGACGTCAGGTTTGATGGGCCCGGTTCTCCTCTGCTCCCAGTCCCCATTGAGGGCAGGATCCGCACCCCTATTGGGCCGCGTGTCCCGGGACACGCCCCCGACGTCCTGGTCGGTCACCGCGGCGGGCGTCTCCGTCCACGAGATCGGCCGGTCCCCCCTCCCCGCTCGCCTCCTACCGGGATCTTCGGCTCTGTAGTCGCTGCGTCTCGTCACTCCCACCCCCCTGCCCTCAGGCGCTGGTGGATCACCGAGCTTGGGCATCGCAGAGTTCTCTCTGGGGCCTCTTCGGTGGTTCGATTCCCCTGCGCCAACTTCTCCATTGCGAGCATTGCGCTGGTGGAAGCTCTCCGAGCGTGATGCCGGCTGGTGGAAGCTCTCTGAGCGTGGGGCCGGCTGGTGGAAGCTCTCTGAGCGTGGGGCCGGCTGGTGGAAGCTCTCTGAGCGTGGTGCCGGCTGGTGGAAGCTCTCTGAGCGTGGGGCCGGCTGGTGGAAGCTCTCTGAGCGTGGGGCCGGCTGGTGGAAGCTCTCTGAGCGTGGGGCCGGCTGGTGGAAGCTCTCTGAGCGTGGGGCCGGCTGGTGGAAGCTCTCTGAGCGTGGGGCCGGCTGGTGGAAGCTCTCTGAGCGTGGGGCCGGCTGGTGGAAGCTCTCTGAGCGTGGGGCCGGCTGGTGGAAGCTCTCTGAGCGTGGTGCCGGCTGGTGGAAGCTCTCTGAGCGTGGGGCCGGCTGGTGGAAGCTCTCTGAGCGTGAGGTTGGTGGGGGCGGGGGAACCTTGGGCTGGCCGAGCACAGACGTGGATGATGAAAAGGAAGAGGTGCTGGTGTTGTGGTCGTTCTGGAAGTCCCTGCGGCCGCTGGGCAAGCGGTCGGTCCCACCACGAGGGCCTCTGTCGGGGCCAGGCCAGTGGGTGGAGCCCTGGTGGGCCGTGGAGGTGGCGTGAGGGTCTTGGCCAGGCCGGGGGAAGTCTGTGTCCCTGTTGAAGCGTGGGGGTCTGGGGGTCCGCTGGGAGAAAGAGGCTCTGGAAGAGGAGTGGAGGTCCGAGGAGGAGGAGAAGGAAGATCTCCCGTCCTGGGGCCTCCCTGCTGGCTCCTGGGGCTTAGAATCTGACAAAACACAAAATACACAATATTAATAAACAACACACCAACAGTTAACACAATGTTAATGAACTGCACAACATAAACACACACATAAACACTAAGTTAAAAAACGAAACTGAATCTTAATAAACTAAATATAATGTTGTTAAACTAAAAACACAAACTTAACAAACTACACAACATAAACAAACAAACTCATGAACACAAATTGATAAACTACACATTAACACAATGTTAATAAACTACTCAACATAGACACACAGATAAACACCACATTCATGTACACATAACACAGCCATACACACAATGTTAATATTCTAAACAACGTAGTCTCTCAGAATGGACTTTTATTAAACAAATTAAACATACAGGTATTGAAGCCAGAGTTCAGTGCAGATAGAGACAGACAGACAGAGATAGAGACAGACAGTATGACCAGAAAGCACACCAACCATTGATGGAGAACGATCCTATCTTTGACTCCAAGAAGTCGAACAGCGTGCTGGGTCCAGACGGCCTTCCACCTGCTCCCTCTCCATCTTCTTCATCCTCACCCCTCGACCGCCCTCTCCCCCTGCCCCTGCCCCTGCCCCTGCCTGCGCACACACACACACACACACGCACACACACTTATGGATGTGTTTTGTTGTGCGAGTGAGTCTAGGAGAACTTTCTCATCTATATCTCTCTCGAAAACACTGTTTATCGCCTCTTGGGATTTTGTAGAGAGTGAATAAAAGGTATAATTTTCATGCAGTGGTTGAATGTATGTGTGTGTGCAAGAGTGTGTGTGTGTGTGTGTGTGTGTGCCTGTGGAAGAGTATACGTATGTGTACATACCCCTGGGTGGGGGCCTGCCGGGGTCGGACCCGTGCATGTCGTAGGACGAGCCGTGTCTGCTTGGGCCCTGGCTAGGGGTGGGGCTAGGGGCAGGGCTAGTGGCTGCAGTCAGCAGGCTATTCAGAGCAGCCTCCAAGTTGTTGTTGTGGTCCATCAGAGCCACCCGAGCGTCCTCTTTATCAAAGCCCATCTCCATGATGTCCTTCAGGGCCCGCTCATCCACCTGGCAGAGAGACGGAGGGGGAATTTACATTTATTGACAAAATATTATTATTCCACAATCTCAGATAAGATCTCAGAAAGAGGGAGGAGAGGGTGAGCAGGGTAAGAAGGAGAGAAAGAAAGAAGGAGACAGAAGAGGGAGGAGAGAGAAGGATATAAAGTGATACATAGAGAGAGGAGGAAGAGATGGGCGGGGGGGTTATATAGAGGAGAAAGTGACACAGAGAGAGATTAAAAACCCATTCTGAGGAAGCAGAACAGATGAGGAGTACTTTGTTCGAGGAAGGTCAGGTAGGTAAGTATGTGTCAGGGATGTGATAGGATGAGTGAAACAACGAACACAATGAATGAATGTTGAAAATTTAAGGAGAGAAAAGAGGCGGAGATGGAGGAGGGATTATCAGAGAACCAGATAAAGAAGGAAACAGGGGGATGTCCATTCTTGATAGAATAACACAGAACAGGGAGAGAAGTCTTCCTACAGTTCATTGTCCTTTTCAAAACTGGCAGATTTGCGTTAAGCCTTCCCAGCCCACTTGATTAATTAAAGGATGTCTACAAGAATCACAGTTAAAAAAGTTTTAAAGATGTACAACAACATCGACTCATAATATATAAAAACGCACTGACAAACAATTGCAATTGCGGAAACCTTTGCTGTTAACGTATAATTGGCCATAGAAGGATTCTCGGAATGGTGACTCTTGCTACGATGACGTCCAAAGCCCACATTAATGTCGGTTGTTCATGTTTGCATTAGATCTATGAGTTTAGTTATTCTAACAAAAAGGACAGTCTACAATGTCAATGAGATTGAAAACAACAACATTTCTTTGAAAAATAAAAATAAACATGTAGGCTATAAATGATTGTTACTAATTAAACCGGCGATGAAGTCAAGGATTACATGCTTGACTTCTGACATCAATGCGTTTGTCTTTCAATCTGCAAATAAATGCCAACGCATCCATTCCTATTGTATAATGAAACGTTTAATAATTTGAAACACTGACGCCTTAAGGTACATGGCATAGCCAGAGCTATGCATTTTAGGAAAATACACAAGGTCAGAAATAGTCTTGCTAACTTTAATAATCAGTGTCTGGCGGATTTAACCATTATCTGTTATAACTAGACCCCTGTTTAGTTTGAGGAAGAAAGAACCTTGGGCTGCACACACACAAATCAGCTGTATCACATTATTATTAATCTTTTACATGAATAGGTGAATGTGAGTGAGCAGAATATAATCAGTGGTCATTAGACAAGATTCAAAGCCCAATGGGAAGGATTGAGAACGGTACTAAGTGAGGCTGGGAGGAGGGATCGGGAGAGTTGGGATGTATCATGATGATAGTGTGTCGCTGATTAATGTATTGGTGGTGATAGCGTAGGCTGGTGATGATACTGTGTTGGTGATGATAGTGTGGGGCTGTGAATTTCCACTGGTCATGTCCAGCCGGTTTCCGAGCCAGACACTCGTCCAGTATGCCCAGTACTGGCACCACCAAGCATTCTCGTAATTAGCCAATCAAAACAGGAATCTCGCTGGGAAACAACATGAGTGTGTGGTGTCCTTAGAGGAGAGAGCTAGGCAAGCTCTTCAGAGTTTTTCTAATTAGCAGGGCTAGTCATAGTGCCACTGCAACCAATAATACTTCAGAGAGGGCCATCATGCTAACAAAAAGGAAGCATTCCTCTCTCAAAGGGCTTCCTGAAAACACTTCAGCACTTCATATGAACCGAAAGCAGAGGGTTTTGTTGACCAGAGCTGCTCTCTTTCCAGTCCCAAGCCACAGATAATATCTCTTATCAAAGGCCTTGAGGATGAACTTAAGACTTGAGGGCTATATCATGCTACTGTGAGAAGGGGAGCTAGAGAGAGGGGACGGGAGGAAGAGGCAGAAGAAGAGCTATAGAGAGGGAGGGAGTAACGGGAGGAAGAGCAAGAAGGAGATCGAGAGAGGGAGGGAGGGAGAGCTGGGCGGGATTTAAATCATTGTACCCTTCTCAGGATCAATGATTTAACCAGCAACCCATCGAGACTCCAACCTGCCCTGACCTCTGGCTAATGAAGAAAGTGCTAAGAGCTCAATGATGTAATGTCAGGATGTAATGGGATGTAATGATTAGTGGTGTCCCTCACCAGCTCCCTGTAGTTCCCATCCTGTCTGCTCTCCCTCCCTGGCTCCCTGTAGTTCCCATCTTGTCGGCTGTCGCTCCTCTCCGTCCACTCGCTTCGATCCTCTCGTTGGCGGTACGCGTGGGAGTCTCGGCCGCGGTAGGAGGAGCCACTGCTAATCAGGTTCCCGCCAGCATTTCCCCCGCCGCCAAATGTGCGAGGAGCCTGAGCACAGAGACATGAGAAGTAACCAACCAGTGAGCCACAGGTGAGCAACAGGATACTTACACAAGCAACCAATCCAATTAGCTAGCAGGAGATCATCAGGTAAGCAACCGTTTATTTGCAAAAGTAACTAATCCAATTAGCTAGCTGGAAACCAACAGGTGAGCAACAGGTCAGTTACATAGGTAACCAATCAAATTAGCCAGAGTGATAGGTTTATTAGACAGGTGACCAATCCAAGTAACAACATGATGATCAGGTGGGCATGAACAGGTGGGCAACTGGAAAGTTACACAAGTTACCGATCTAATTATCTAGAGGGTGACTGAGAGTTGGGAAACAATAATTGAAGAACGGATCTTAATTGATTATAATGGCTTGATTATATACTTGATTGTTTGCCTGGTGCAATGAGATGCCACGCCCTAGTGTACAAAAGCCAACAAATGGTGCGTTTGAGATACGTCATACACCACTTTGCTCTTGTGACATTATTTCATGTATTTAGCACTTATGGCGTTCCCATTTGACTTTGTGGGCATCGCTACATGACGAGTCGGGAAGAACAGTCATTGGCTGGTCATTGTTAGTGGTAGCTACATTAGCCTCTTTTGCAAACCAGCCCGAACAACAAAACTCGACATTGTATTGCACACAGCCTGACCGTGCAACGCATAAATTGGTGACCGGATTAAAGCAGCAATGTAATCAAGTGGATAAGAGCATTTAGGCCAACGTGGCACAAATACAAAGAAAATACATCTCATTATGGTTGCAGCCATCTTGGTTCGTCGAGTCTTACGGTTAGCCTCGCTGAACTCGGTGGGCTCTCAGGAGCACGAGTTCAACAGGTTAAAGGGGGCACGCCTCCGGGGAAATCGCAAGAAAGCTGGGAGATTTCCCCCTTTGCAACTCGTGCAGGTGTTGTACGATGCATCTCGAACACGCCATACAGTCATTGGTCTCGCGCTCGCGTCAGGTGTAGACGGTTTAACATGGAAACGTAATGCCTCACCTCCTTGGTCTTGGCAACCTCAGCAATGGCGGCCGTGCGCTGCTTCTCAAACTGCTCGTTCTCCTCGGGCTTGAGGGGGGTGGGGCTCTGAAGGGTCTTCCTCCGGTCCAGGGCCTTACTGTCCACCTCCTCCTGCCTCACACACTTCTGTAGCGGTAGACAGAGGTTACTACGGCACTCCTGTGGTAGGTGGTGTTGTTGTGATGGTGATTGTGTCATATGTTTGTCATTTATCGTTGTGGTGGGTGCCAAGTTATTTTGCTGGGCTCTTATTGTTGAGGTTGTTGTATTTTGTTAAAGGTTGTTTTCGTTGTTGATATAGTGTTGTGGCTGTGTAATTGTAGTAGTTTTTTTTATTGTTGCGATGAGATGGTAGTTTTAACTTTGTGGCTGAGGTAATTCTGGTATTCGTAGTTTAATTGTTTAGGTAGTAGTGGAAGTTGTAGCTGCACTGTTGAAGTTGTTATTTAGTTGTCGTATTTCGTTTGTTGAGGATGTGGTGGTGGTTGTAGTTTTATTGTTGTTGTCACAGTGGTATTGTGGTGATTGTTAAAGTATTTTGTGTTGTCCTAATCTTTCCGCCCACCTGTCCAAACGGTACGAAGGGCGGAGGTCCTCCTTCTGCTCCGATGTTACTCCGGCTGTGTTTGGCCAAACTCTGAAACCATGACAACGGACCACTTCACCAACTGGCGTGTGGATGATCGTCGGGCTTGACATCCCGTAACCCCGTTGACTTGATCAAAAAAAACATGCGAGCCACAAGCCTCACCCTCTGCAGTTCCCATTTCTCCACCATGAACTGAACCTCCCCTCCCAGGACACAAATCTTGGAATCCTCCAGGAGCAGGAAGCCATTTCTAACCTGGACCGTACCAAGTAGCTTCACCTTCGTTCCAGGAGGGGTGTTCAAACTGAGAAAAGGGAGGACATGAGTTTGTCAGAGGAGAAAGTGCAGGACAGTAGCATGAATAGAAGAAAAAGTAAAAAAAAATGAAATACTATGAATACGGAATCACCTCGATAGCCTAACCCCTCCATACCCTTGCCTTCAACTCTCCTCCCACCTCAAAATTCTCCCCTCAATCTCCTCCCACCTCTACGCCCCAGCCTCCTTTTTCTCCCTCCCCCCCACCACTCTCTAAATTACATGGAGCAGGTCCAGGGGAGGCCAGGCCCATGTGTGTGCGTGTGTGCATGTGTGTGTGTCTCATCATACGTCATCAGGCCCTCCCTCATTACCGAGCTCCAGCCACCAGATGTCAGCGTGGCTAGAATGGATTTCAATCTAAAACACTGGGCTGTCCTAGTCAGCAAGGTCTCCTACACGCACATACATACACACACTGTAAAACACGTGCACGCACAAAATGGATAGAGATGCAGACAAAAACCCACAGCAAAATACACATAATCGCACAAACACACAAACACACACACGGACTCCCGCAGAGAGCAGACACAGTTGGATCCTTCTTGCTACTTAATGCACTGTTATTTTCCCTGACTTTC
The DNA here is from genome assembly GCF_031168955.1 of Gadus macrocephalus. NCBI lineage: Eukaryota > Metazoa > Chordata > Actinopteri > Gadiformes > Gadidae > Gadus > Gadus macrocephalus. The sequence continues at coordinate 11,813,267 of NC_082395.1, forward strand.
AGATGTTTCAGTCACACACACCCTTACCCATAGACACACACCCTAAATGCAAGACACGCAAACACCACACACACACACACACACACTGACTCACCATACAAATTGACACAACAGACCCACACACACACACACACACACACACACACACACACACACACACACACACACACACACACACACACACACACACACACACACACACACACACACACACACACACAAACACACACACACAGTAAGACGTGGTGTTTGTGTCTCTGCATGTATGCAGCTCATGAAGAGAGCTTTTGTTCTGTTCTCTCCCCCCCTCCACCTGTACAGCCTGCACTGGTTGTCATGGCAGCGGTCGCTGCGGCCACCGCTGCCGGGATGGAGATGTCATTACCAGGGAAGTGGTTAGTAGATCAGCTGCCACAGAGTGGAAACAGCAGATAAAGGGAAAATAGAGAGGAGATGTTGACAAGGAGGGGAGAAGGGGTGTGCGTGTTTCAGAGATGGTGTGTGTGTGTGTGTGTGTGTGTGTGTGTGTGTGTGTGTGTGTGTGTGTGTGTGTGTGTGTGTGTGTGTGTGTGTGTGTGTGTGTGTGTGTGTGTGTGTGTGTGTGTGTGTGTGTGAGAGATAGAGTTAGGCTATCTGTGTGAAACAAGCTGGAGGAGGGATAACAGGAAATTGAGGACAGAGGAACAGCGGAGATTGCAGATGAAAAAAAAGAGCTGAAATTCAGCAGAGACGCCAGACAGGACTGGTAAACAATGTTTAAGATGATGTGATTACACAGCTAAATGCGGCAATGTTTATTGTGAGCGTCTGCTTTAAAATAGAGGAAACCACTGTGAATCACAACACTGAATCACAACACACACATCACACACAAAATAACCCAAGGGAAAGTATGAAATATATAGCGGAAGTCTTAATATTAGTAACCATAATGAATCCTAAAAGTTCCAAATAATCTGAGTAAAAGAACTATATACAGTGTGAGTGTTAACATTGGTAACTATTGTGAATGGTGACTATTTAAAAAGAATCCTAGTGAAAGTAGTATTATACATTACAGTGTAAGTCTTAACATTACCCTCATCACTTATAGAGGGCCGCTCTTGAACTTTCAATGCAAGTAAAATTTCATTTAATGTGAAGTACTATAGTATATTTGTAATATTTAAGTTTGATACTTGGGGTTAGTTGCTTGCTGCTTATGTTTTCATACTCGCGTGCTCAACATTTACAGTGTCTGCCTATTAGGGTGCCGGCATATACATTCACTCTGTCCTTGAATGTCCTCCCTTTTTGCGCAAGTTTATAGGCGTTCAGGGTTAGAGTGCAGGGAACGGTGAGACATTCAGAGACGTGATGGATGAGGTTAGCTCGGGAAGCTGGAACAAGTGTGCCACCTTTGCACGCCAACACAGTACTGCAGCTAGAGTGGTTGCGGTTGCTGTGCTTTTGTTACTTGTGCACACTCTTTACCAAGGCAATGTTGGCTCTCCCTATACCCTGACTCCTGTCCGCAATTTGCAATTGAACCCGACATCATATTGAAAAACAATAATATTGCATAAAACATATGTACATGTGTAGAAGTTCTCCTGTGTGCAGAAGGGAGAGGGAGAGAGATGCATTTCTGAATTGCTCATATAATTGCGATGGAAATAGGCCTACTCTCAATGAACCGAGATCGGTACTACTAAAAACTAGCTGGCAGAACCCCCCCCCCAAAGTTCAGAGATGTCCCTGTACCAGCTCCAAATATTTTTAAGATAGGACACATGGGATCCAATTCCCAAAGTGTTTTTTATATAATTATGTTACTTATGCCTCTACTTAAACTCAACAAAAGTTAACTTTTAGTCCAACAGTATGCAGCTATTATTTGTGAATATTATTTCCCCACCTCATCCATCCCATGGATGGAAACTGTTTGTACAGTTATGAACTAGTTTACTAGTACATAACTGTTTACTAGGAGATTACTAGTCCCCACCAACATGAACATCTAACATGTGATCCATGTTAGATGATCCATCATCCCAAGCCATCCCATGGCCCACATTATGGATATTTTATGGATATTTTCTCCAACTTGGAGAGGAGTGGTGGCATAGACCTCTCACATCACACTCATTCAAGGCAAAAACCTGCTTGACTTTCGTCGTTGTGCAAAATTTTTTATATTCTCAGCTAATTTAGCAAGCACTTAGTTTAGCTGCAGAGCAGTATCACATGCGGTTTCCCATCGCATAATAGTGTCCCGTAAATGGGCTCTCTTTCTTCTACGCTTTCTTCTATGCTAGCCAATTCAGCTTGTGTGCAGAGGACAACATGACTTAGGCAAATGCTAATAATAAAATTAACAAATTAATAATTTAGCAGACATTTCCAAAGTGTTTGCTAAATGATTGCATCCATTTTGACTTACAATGAATTCAGTCACATGTCATTAATGGGCAAGTAGGGGTTGGGTTCGTAGGGTTGACTACCGGTAGACTGCGGACGTTGGGGGATCGAACCCAGAACCTATGGTCTGGGAAGTCCTTACCACACTAACCTGCTCCCTGTCTGAGCGACTAGAAGGCAAGGAGATGAAGACAGCAGAATGTGTGTGTGTGTGTGTGTGTGTGTGTGTGTGTGTGTGTGTGTGTGTGTGTGTGTGTGTGTGTGTGTGTGTGTGTGTGTGTGTGTGTGTGTGTGTGTGTGTGTGTGTGTGTGTGTGTGTACCTGATCTTGGACAGCTGTTTGTATTCGAGCGCTGGGCAGCTGGTGTGTCCGTCTGTCATGTGCACGCGCAGCATGCGGGGCGCCGCCTGGGAATGCTCCTGCTCTTTAGGGGCCGCGATGTTCCTCACCTTCTGCACCTGCAGCACACATGGTCCCTCTACCTACACACACACACACACACACACACACACAGCGGAAGATTAGAGGACTTTCCTCTGAAACTCCCCTTCTTTAAGAAACCTTAATCATACATTGAACAGCCACTGGGTAGGTGCTAGGATGGAATAATGGTGTATAAATAGTCTCACTACCACGCTGGGAACACCAGGCTGTTAGCATCACATGCTATTTAATTCGTCTTTGCTATGCATTGGGAGATTTTTTCGTTTCTGATTAATTACAGAGCTCTTCAGACTCACAGCCAAACGGGAGGGGGAGGGGGGGGTTTCAGGTCACTGCTCCTTCGGTGTGTGAGAGCCATCTAGTGGTGCTTGGTGAGAACTGCATGCTAGTTGCTTAGTAACTTCACTATTTTGAATGTTGCCTTCGGCAAGTCCAGATCTACCATATGGGCAATCTTGGCACGTGCCCAGGGGTCCCTGGGCACCAAAGGGCCCTCCACGATGCGATTCTTCACAGAAATATGACACAGCACTTGACCCATTCTCTTGATATTCCTAATGATCAAATCGGTTGGATATATATCAGTTTTAATCTTTATTTTATGCAGTCCATGTCCACCCACACTAGAGTTGGCTGGTCACGCAGTTTTGACCTGCTTTTTACTGTTGTAGACCTAGCATAATACACTTCTATGCCGACATTTTTAATGTTAGATCCATTGGGGACGGGGGAAGGGTAGGCTACTGTGTAATTTCGCAGGTTGTATAAAAATGTTGACCAAACGTCAGCTCTATAGAGAGGAGTGCTGCTGACCGGGCTGCCTCTTCTGCAGGTGTACACCGCTAGACACACGGGACTCGTACTGGCCCTCGTGTTTTTGGGCCCCCGTCACACACCACTAATTGAGTGTTAATATCTATGGATTATCGAATATCTTAATTAACTATCAATCTTAATAAACATTCTAACTGCAGAAGCTGCTACAGATATGTGTTATTATTTAGAAACAGCACCACAGTAGGGCTATGCTGTTACACACGTTTCTGATATATTGCCTGGATGCCACCAAACGTTGGCAAAGTAACACTGCTTTGAGGCAAAGTCTATATATCCTGCTTCAAAACTATGTAAAAACACATACTACTACTACGACTACAACATAACATAAAATGCTTAGATGTAAGATGTAGGAAAATGTATACACAATTATTTTCAATTGCAATGCGTTTGTAATGGGGGGGTGGGGGGCTATCAGTTTTAGTGCCAGGGGCCCTTTGGGGGAACTAATCCAACCATGGCCCTTGCGATAAAATGTAGGCGTGCACGATGCAATGGAGGACACAGGGATGGCACAGTGCTGCTCTACATCCAGAGCAACAGTATGCTTTGGTTCAGCACTGCTGCATGCATAATCGACTTCAGGTTCCCCAGGATCAGGTTTAATCAATTCTTATTTCCTAACTGTTGAAAGCAGAGCACCATACATGCCTCACTCACAGGGAATCTTTTTGACAGAGCTACCGCTGGTAAAATAAATATAAACATAAAACTATCATATTTGTTACTCTTCTTAACTATTCCTGAACAGCGGCTAAAAGCAACAATGCCAGTGTGTGGCCTTGTTTACATTCTGGGAACATTTTGTCTAGATTTGACAGAGCCTGGCAAAAAAAGAATTGACGTTGTAGCCACATCTTGTTGGAGGGAGCTTAAAAGTCGGATGTGAAGTGAGGTTTTTCCTGGTCTCACACGCTGTAATAGAGAGATTCAGGTTTATTTGACTAACAAAACATGATCTAATTACTTACTCATTGCCCCATTACTAAATCCATGTTCAATGATAGTCAACCCTAAATATAGCTAAATAGATATTGGTGGATTAGTGGGACCATATCGCCAGATCTACTCTTTAAGGACAGTGAATCACCATAAAAGTCCTTCTATGACAAAGACCAAAGTTATATATTGCTAATGTTTAAATTTGTGGAAAGCTTGCTAATATATTGGAACAATTATATTGCCAACGGATGTTTTAGTGATGCTAGGGGAGAAGGTGACAAAGTTATTAACATCCAGACCAGCGTTGTTCTTTAAGGGAAAATGCAGAATGGAAAGTATATTCCAGGGAACCAGACCCCGCTGGATTCACCTTGTCAACTTTTCCACTGTTGATCTCTGAAGGAAGCACCTTCCGGCCGATCGGTCTCAGATCACTCTGGAAGAAAACAAAGGAGTAAATATGAATGACATGTAAAGAAATTTAATAATATTGTATCTATAAATAAATATGTTATCTATAAACACATAGCGAACATCAGCCTATACATAAAAGCATAGTATAGTAAATGACACTGAAAAAATAAGATGGTAATTAATAAGCCCAGAGGAGACATTTTGGTGTCAGAATGGAACCTACAGTAGATAAAAACTAGAGATAATACATCTATATTCACAATGATTAGTAGAAATAAAAAAAAAATACAGTTGAGGTCGACACCACACAGAATATGCAACATCATTGAAACTAATCATTGACCATTATCGAACATTAACAAATAATGTGTTTCAATGACTAAATCTGACTTTAAAAAAAGTTGTTGTCAATGTCTTAGTTGCTTTATGTTTCCAAAAGGTAACATTTTTGTTGGATGATTGCAACTACTTCATAATCTGATCTGATGTTTGTTTATACTGAGAAACACAGACACCTGCTCCATGTAGATCAATACAGGACGAGTCGTCCTGTATTGATCTACATGGACAAGACAAGACACTGCTCTACCAGCTCCATTGGGAGAGCATGTCCCTAACACTGCAATGGCGGGGGGCTCCATTTCCACTGGGACGGCCCATACTAAGAAAGTATGTATCAATTATAGATAAAAGCGTAGAGCAGGTGGCATACATTAAGCCATATGTTAACTTACATGAAGAGAAGAAGCAGGACAACTGTGGTAAATGTATCTTAAATTAAAGCAGCAAGAACTCTCTGAAAAATAACTTACATCAAGCGCTATACGGATGATGTCATTGTGGGAAGCCTTCTCATTCGTGCCTTTGAGTTGTGCTATCCCAGCATCAGTGAGGTGCCTGCATGGAGGAGCACGGCAGTGGGGTCAGAAGCGGTTAGCATATCAATAACAGTGTATCATTTATATTGTGACTACTAAAACACATGCCTAATGAACTGCCAAAAAGCTCTGTTACACAAATATGTCCAACATGACAGACAAATGGATATATATCAGATATGGTATTGGATTATTCACGATACAAGGTTTTATTCTGACATACCTTAAAATGTGTATACTACTATGAAATGCATCTAAGGCAAATTATTCAACATATCTTTGGTCATAAGTAGATCTATACCTTACTATTGTGTCAAATCGAATTATTGTTACAAACCATGCTTTCATAACATCCAGTCATATCTAAAATCATGGTGATTTATTCTGACTGAACGGTAAGAACTAGTCTACCTGTCGCCAACCTTGAGTTGCCTACAGGTAGACTGCGTATAATTCAGAATTCAGAAACAGAAAGGAAACGACCCAAACCCTACGTTACCCTTCTTCTGAATAAATACTGAACCATTTGGGAATAAAGACTCTTCTAAGTGAATGTATGCTTAATAAACATCAAAATACAATGTACTATTATATTTGAATACTACAGAAGGCAATGCGTTATTGGCATTTATTGGATAAAACAGAAGATATAAATGAATCAAAAAGCCAAAGTCTGGATATTTAATGTGATGTCTAATATACTCCCATGCAACTATTAAGGTTAAGTAATAGAACAGGTTGAGTTGACGGTGTTCAACACAATGTCTCACTGAATTAAGTCATCACACTATAATTTTCGACCGATGAGTTTGCTTAATTTAATCGAATCTAGTTCAACACAACTATGCTATGCTATTGTATAACGTAGTAGTACAATGGTGGTAGAAGTTATTCATAGAAATGAAATCCTTGGATGTCAGGATCCTGCACCTTGTAAGTAACAATTAACTAATACAAGTTCAAAAATACATAGGATAGAGATAAAACATACATGGGGAAAAAGACATTGAGAAACAACAGTGCAGGCTTCAGTTTTAAAATATGAAATAACGTTAGTCCAATATTGCAAAAGAATAGTACACTAAGACAATGTTACATATATGAACATATTCATATCTGGTAATAATCTGAATTAAGTCAGATTATTACCAGATATTCCTCTAACAACATTATAATAATGATAAGTATTCATTATTATTATTAAAAAACAGCAATATTATAGTACAGCTAGCACTGTACATAGCCAGTCTGCTCTAGAAGCACATACCATCCTTCTCTGCTGAGAGATCCTGACAGATCTGTCATCGTTCTCCCTTTCTCGAAACGCTTCGTATCATAAATGAAGAAAGCGATATTTAAATGCAGCACTTCTTAACAAAGAACATACGTTTTTTTATATACATTATTCAGGAATCAAACGTAAACTTTAGCTTGCTAGCGCTAAAGCCACACAACACGGTGCAGCGACGTCATCAGTGCGCGACGAGGCTGGCTGCCTTTCAAGACGACAGAAGTCTAGTCGCTTTGGCGCCCCTAAGTGGTAGGAAGGAGAAGTGCCAATATTTATGTAGAACGTAAACAGCTGTGCCATTATTCCATCCAATATGATTCATAGGGGTTCCCTCACTGATGTGACTTCTGTATCCACCAAACAATTAAGATCTTCTTCTTAAAATATATATATATATGTTGTTTAACGTAAATAAATCATATATTTTTGCCTATTTGATACCAAACAAATCATATTTTTTTACCTATTTCATAAAGTTTCACAGCAATTCTGAACAGTACATTTTCACTGCACAGTTTTTAATCATAGTGTGGTGCTGCTGTGCCCCATGCGGCAAAAAAGTGTATAACCAAGCCCACATTGTATACAGTCAATTCATCACTATTTGCAAAAGGATGAAAGTAGGCAATAAAAACACTCCTACACGCTTTATTAAATAAATGGCCCATTATTGAGTTGGAGTCAAATAGAATTTAATCAAATTAAACAAAACCAAGAAGCGTAACATAAACCGGCATGATGTGAGGAAATGTGAAAAGCGAGTGAGAGAGATATTTCGGTCCATTACGTCCTTCCACAGGGCGACGCATCAGTGAGAGGCTGGGTGGATCGGAGGCAGAGGAAGAGGACGGTAAATGAGGCAGGTCAAATAAAACATGGAGGGAGGAGGGGGTATGTATTGTCCTAATGAAATGGCAAGACGGTAGGTGTCTAGGGAGAGAGTGTCATTAAGGATGGTGGCAGGGCAGAACCGCCATTAAAGGTGTTTATGATCAGTGACTCCACCGCCATAATAAAGGTCAGTTATTCACACACTCTGTGTGATGTCATTACGTAATATCTCTCATTTAACTGTTAGATCTTGGCGGCGCTTCATCTTGTAAATGGCCTCCCTGACTAATTGGTCGTACCACAGTGAGGGCTTTTAGAAAAGAGCTTAAATTCTAATTTGAGAAGGCCTAGGGTTCAGTTATAGGCTCCTGTCTTATCTTCAGTCTTTGAGGAATTTGAATGATTGAAGATTAAATGATGTGTGTGTGTGTGTGTGTGTGTGTGTGTGTGTGTGTGTGTGTGTGTGTGTGTGTGTGTGTGTGTGTGTGTGTGTGTGTGTGTGTGTGTGTGTGTGTGTGTGTGTGTGTGTGTGTGTAAGAATGTGCCCTTTTCTGACTCAAATTGATCAATGCAATGTGGTACCTATCTTGACCTATATGAATCCAAATGCAAGAAAAAAATTGCACTGAAAGAGGCACAGCATCAGCTTGAAGGACACATTTTCTTAGACAATGTCTTTTTATTTCAATATTCTGGGGTCATTAAGTTAATTTTAGTTAGCTTACTTGAGCTCCAATCTATTTCAGTCCTGTTAAGTCATGTTAAAGAAGTCGGTTTGATTAATATTGAACATAACTTCTGTTAACGTTGTGGTTAAGCTGAATTCAGTCTAATTGATGTTCTTTAAACTCTTACTCCAGGTGTTCTGGACTGCTCTGTTTCAGCCCAGTGGACGTTAACTGGAACATGGCCTGACATCTATTTAAAATATTGGTCCCTAGGGCACCCCCAACATCTCTATGTCTCCCTCAGGGCTGCACCATTGACCTGGTTACTCTCCACCCAGCGTCGCTTTGCAGGGTCTGCTGGTCCACAGAGTGGGTCACGTTCCACATTCCCATCAGAAGGTACAACTGGGTCAAAAGTACAGGTGTAGCAAAAGGTATGCAGACCTAGATGGAGTTTTGTATGAAGCCCTCTAATCCATTATGCCTACAAGCAATCTCTTCTCTTCATAATAGTGATCTAGGTATATAGGATAGACCTACATGGAGTTTGGCAAAGAGCCCTTTAATCCTGCAGGCTATAACCTGTCTATTCTCCTCTTATATCATTTTCTTGTTGTTGTCAGAATACAAAGAAAATATATTTTACATAATTCAGTTCGAAATCCTACCCCCTAGATAACACAGAATTTGGCATGGTACCATGATTGTATTCACAACTGTAGTCGTCTAAATCATTACATTTCGTTTTGACACACATATTCTTCATGCGATTTAGTGTTTCTTGATTGTAAAGTTCTGTTTGCATTAATTTATGTTACCTTGGGAAAAAGATGTTGGGGTCTCATTAGTCAGACATATTAGAACTTAGATCACTATCTGAAGTCTGATGGCAAACAAGCCCAAATCTGGTTGAACGGGGACTTTGATTTTCTTTCGCTTCATATATGTTTTGTCATGTTGTTCAAGGCGACGATATGTAGGCACGTAATTGGCGAACCCAAACCAGGCCAGCAATAGTAACCTTTAAAACTATCTTTAAAGGTTTCAACCAACACAGTGTTGACTGGCCACTGGAGAAAGGCCCTGAAAGCTCCATCAACTAGCGCGATTGGGTTTCTTCGATAGAAACAAAAAAAACAGGAAACATGCCGTTACTCCACCCCTTGAGGTGGTTTGTTTCCGCCCCAGGCTCTATGCTGTCTCCCCCAAGAAGATCTAGTATATATCATTGCTTGACCTTTATTTTGCCAAATGGTGTGCCTGACCAAAATTGTTGGAAACCTGTTAAATCTTCCTTTAAAACATTTACTATCTTTGACCAATTGTTTATTTGTGGAACTCTTTAAATTCTTAGAATAGGATGGAGCGACATGAGGAATATTCATTCACCAAAAACAAGGACAGTGAGAAAAGTTTAAGTTTAAATTATGACAAAAACGTGTTTGTCATTTTGTCTCTCTCAGAATAATTGTTTATTGTTCATTTTGTTGTTCGTCAGTTCGTGGATGTTAATTACAGTAATGGTCTCCGCCAAAGAGTTTAGATATTTAGTGATCTCATCATAAATCTAATATTTTTATCAGTGCTTCAAACTAAGGGTCAAACACGTTTGTTACCCCCGATTTACATCATGTAATGATGTAAATCCTAACCTGTGTAGACCAACCAACGTGGTGAATTGTTTTAACCTATGTGTATTGTTTAAGAAAGGGATTATAATCAGTTTCCCTTATATCTGCCAGATAAAACGAATGTGTGTGTGTGTGTGTGTGTGTGTGTGTGTGTGTGTGTGTGTGTGTGTGTGTGTGTGTGTGTGTGTGCGTGCGTGTTTGTGTGTGTGTGTTTTTGTGTCTGTGTTTGCATGTGTGTGTATGTGTTAGTGTGTGTTTGTATGTGTCTGTGTGTGGGTGTGGGTGTGTGTTTGTGTGTGTGTGTTTGCATGTGTGTGTGTGTGTGTGTGTGTGTGTGTGTGTGTGTGTGTGTGTGTGTGTGTGTGTGTGTGTGTGTGTGTGTGTGTGTGTGTGTTTGCTCAAATACCTAGGCCTATACATCAGTAAAATATATCACGGATGTTGAAAGTTCTGTTGCTCAAAATAACATGACCGACTCTTTTACCATGTTTAATAAGCTGCTTTAAGAAAACTGCCTGACATTCAACAGTTTAATAGACTAACTGCTGCACACATTATACAGTCTAACCGAGATCCGGATGCATGTTTAACTTGAATACATTGTGACTACCGTGTATTTTCCTGGTAGATGCCGAAAGCATGTTTAATTAATGTGGAGGCCTAAATGATTAAGATCAGATGTGATTAGCCTGGGGAGAGCTCATTGGTTCTGCAGACCACTGCTGAACTACTTTAATTAACGTGGTGGTTGTGGGCGGAGGAGAAGGAGAGCGATAGAGGGAGGTAGACAGAGAATGAAAGTTAGTAGATTGTGAAAAATAAATGGTTCACTTGTGGTTTGGCCAGCGGTCTTTTGCTGATCAATACTGAATGAATTGGCTTGAAGGTTCTCTTAAAAGAAGCCTTTACCAGACATTTCTTCAAATGCCTGCAATTACGGTTAATTAATTATCGGGGTGATTTATTACGGACAGGTATTAAACGAAGATTTTATTAATTGTGTTTCACAACCCCCTCTAGCTGAAAAAAACCCCTGGAAGAAAGACAAACGAATCTGCCATTGAATGATGCTCATCGCCATTTATTGCCTTTCTTTGTTTTGTCGAATGTTATATTGCCTTGATAGGTTTTCCATCAACCCCCTTTAGATTATTGAGGGCAACGCAAAAATCACGTCAAATAGGATACCTGAGAGAAAAGGTTTGTATGATTCTGACTGTAGATGGCGGTAGAGCTGCACTGAGGAAAGCAAGTCTTGTTGGCATTTGTTAACATTCTATCCACGGCATGGAGCAACAACCTGCTCTATGATTTATTATCGTACTTTTATTGTAAAGGCTGAATGCATGTTGTAAAAAACGTGTTTCCTGTGTGGTTAAAGACCCTTTGCACATAGATTGGTAGGAAATACAAACTGGAACCCTTAAGGAAAATGTTCCCTAAAAAATCTGTCCGTCCATATTACAATGATAATTACAATTCTCAATCAATGATGAAATTAATCAGCTGACCACGCATACGTTACCATGAAAACCTTGATTTTGGATGAAGAGGAGGAGAGAAGAGAGAGCCAGGACAGCAAAAGAGGTGGGGAGAGGGAGGGTTATGATGGAGAGGGTTAGGTATGGAGGGTTAGAATGGAGATTAAGGGTGCTAAGAGAGAGAGAGACAGAGAGAACGAGAGAGAGCGAGAGAGAGAGAGAGAGAGAGAGAGAGAGAGAGAGAGAGAGAGAGAGAGAGAGAGAGAGAGAGAGCGAGAGGGAGAGAGAGAGAGAGAGAGAGAGAGAGAGAGAGAGAGAGAGAGAGAGCGAGAGGGAGAGAGAGAGAGAGAGAGAGAGAGCGAGAGGGAGAGAGAGAGAGAGAGAGAGAGAGAGAGAGAGAGAGAGAGAGAGAGAGAGAGAGAGCGAGAGGGAGAGAGAGAGAGAGAGAGAGAGAGAGAGAGAGGGTTAGGATGAAGAGTTAGGGTGATGAGAGAGAGAGGGTTAGCATGAAGCGAGAGAGTTGTGCCAGAGAGAGAGATGGAGTGTAAGAATAGAAAGGTATGCGTGGAGAAAGAGGGTTAGGATGAAGAGAGTTAGGGGGAAGAGAGATTGAGGGTTAGGAATGAGTGAGTTATGTTGGAGAGAGATGGAGTGTTTGAATGGAAAGGTAAGGGTGGAGAGAGAGGGTTAGGATGAAGAGAGTTAGGGTGGCGAGAGAGAGGGAGGGTTAGGAAGGAGGGAGTAAGGGTGAAGAAAGGGTGAGGATGAAGAGAGTTACGTTGGAGAGAGAGGGAGAGCTAGGAAGTAGAGAGTAAGGGTGAAAAGAGGGTTAGGATGAAGAGAGTTCTGTTGGAGAGAGAGAGGGAGGGTAAGGAAGGAGAGTGTTATGGTGGAGGTACATAGTTGGGAAGGAGAGAGACAACTAAGGCTGCACGTAAAACAACGTGCGGCAAGTTCCCGCAGACAAAATGGCTGGTTTGCGTCCAAACCACACTGGGCTTTGATCGTTGCAGTGTACGCAGGGTGCTCTGCCGAATCGCCTGATCTTTGCTCACCTGCCCCCCAATACACGGCTGCCTGCAATTTGAAAAAAAATACAATGTGGATGATCAGAGAGATGCCAAAATCCCACCACAACCCTCCCCTCTCCCTCGATGCCACTGCACAGGGCTGAGAGCCAGATTACTGATTATATTTGTGTGTGTGTGTGTGTGTGTGTGTGTGTGTGTGTGTGTGTGTGTGTGTGTGTGTGTGTGTGTGTGTGTGTGTGTGTATAGGTTTGTGTGTGTGTGTGGTCATGCATGTTTGTGAATACTTGATGAAATGGCCTGCATGCAAATCCCAGTGTCTCGTTCAAAACATCCTCTACATAATACTAATTGTCCTTCTTCTCCTCTCCTATTATGCTGTTTTTCCATCTGATCTTCTCCTCTTCATCTCACCCACACACTGGGATGTAGGTTGTGCTGCATGCTCCCTCCCTCCTCGACACACGCGGCCATGAGCGGGCGCACGCGTGTGGGCGCGTGCGAGGCGGAACATGAAAGCCTGCACCTTGTTGATGTGAAGCAGCCATTTACATGTGGCCGCTGTGTTCGCCTGTGAAGTATGCAGGTGCCACTCTGGGGGTCAGGGGGAGACGCCTTGAGATATATTTGTTGGGTAAAATCCTCTCCACTCTTCTGCCTCCTCTACTCTCTTGTCCTCCTTCATCTTGCTCTCTCTCCATCCATTTTTACTCCCGCCATCCCTCCTCCCTGCTTCTTTACTCAGACTCCTCTCTGTCGGTATCCCTCTCATTCTTTCCTTCTCTCCCTCGAACCCTCTCGCTGTATGTATCCTCTTCTCGCCCTCCCCCCTCTCCTCTCTCCGTCCCCTGCTCTCTCTCTTGCTCTTGCTCTCGCTCTCTCAGTATCAAACCTTACGACAAAGGCAATAAACTCACCTCGAAGCACCTTTTGAACGTGTTTGAAATAGTAACCATAATAACAGGGAGTGTTCAAACACATCTGATGCACATACAGCCTTGGAATTGCAGAGGGCCTTGATGTGGTTGGTCCTGAGCGGATGCCCAGCTCATGGGAATGATGCAGGGCGCACACCCAACACCTATATGTATAGATGTTCTTCCTCTCTCTGGGATCAACACAGGGTTTACACCTTTCTGTTTCATTCTTTCAATTGATTTTAGGTTCATCTACAAGTTGTATGTACCCTAATATCCCATTCTCTCTCTCTGTCTTGCTCTCTCAATTCAATTAGATTGAAGTTCAAATGGATTTATTGGCATGGGAAACATACATACAGATTGTTAAAGGAAAACAAGATTTGTATGTCTCCCTTTACTCTCTCTCATTCTATCTTTCTCTGCTTACACCCCCCTCCCTTCCTCTCTCAGCCTCGCCCTCTCACCAACTCTCTCCCTCTCTCTCTCTTACTCTCACTCGCCCACTAATTGGCTCTCTCCTTCCTCTTTCTCTGCCTCCATCTCTCCCTTCATCCCTCTCTCTCCCCCTCCCTCCCCTTCTATTTGTCACTCTCCACCCTCGTTCTTTGCATATATCCCCCTTCCCTCGCTCTCACTCTCTCTCGCCCTCTGTTTGACTCTCTCGTCCTTCTTGCTCTGCTTCCATCTCTCCCTCCCTTTCTCTCTCGCACCCTCCCTCCCCCTCTGTTTGTCTCTCTCCTCCCTCTTTCTCTATACTTACTTGTCTCCCACCCACTCTCTCACTCCCTCCCCCTCTCTTTGACTCTCTCGTCATTCTTTCTCTGCTTCCTTCCCTCTCTCAGCCCCCCCTCACCTCCCCTCTCTCCCTCTCTTACATTTTTTTCACACTCTTTAGTATCTTCACAGACACTAGCATCCACAATTAATTCCTATTCTGTCAATGTCACGCTGTCATGCTGAATCTCTGAATTTGTTTTGAGAAAGCAGAAATCTTGAAACCCTAAATATAGTGAATTCTGTGAATTCAACATAACATCAACATGCACATTGCTGTGCTTTCTACTTGGGGTCATTAATCCTCAAGTCATGCTGTGTATTGTGTATCGTCTGTTGAATGAACTGAATAGGGTCTGCCTAATAGGCCTGGTGCGAGTTGAGCATCTGGTGAGAGGGCAGGGGTAAGTGTTGGAATCCAGACCAGACAGGGCAGGGCGTTGGAATCTTGACCACGTGATGGTGTTGTCATTGGGTTTTGAGGTTCGTTCAACTCTGCAGGGTGTTGTGCTGAAATAAGTGTGTCTCGCAGTTCATTCAATGTTAGATATTAAATAAATTGTATTGGCCTCTTTCAAGCTTGAATAAGTAATGGCTATTGATTTAATTCAATTAAATACAATTAAAACGTTGTAAAGACGCGTTCAAACCAGTGAGAGAACAGCCAATCATGTTTTTAATTAATTAGTGCTAATATTAATTCATTTAAAAAAAGGGATATGTCCTTATCAAGCTACTTATGCACCGACAGTGTCTTGCTCTCATTCCTCATCCATTTTGCACTGTAAAAAACGTTTGAAGTTTAGTCACTTAATTAACCTCCAGCATAGAAGGAATTGTGGAAGGGTATT
>NC_082395.1:11833656-11889164 GCF_031168955.1 Gadus macrocephalus
GGTGAGGTGGATAGAGAAGGAGATGGGGAAGCAGAAAGGATGTGGTGAGGTCGGAGTGGAGGAGGTAAGGGGGGGGAAAAGGTGAGAGGTGAAGGAGAAGGGGGAGGGGACAAGTGGAGAAGAAGGTGATCCAGTTGGGCCAGGGCAAGAGGAGGTAGTAAGGAGAAGGAGATGGGGGGAGGAGAGAGGGAGAGGAGGAGAAGGTGACGAGGATGGCAGGGAGGGGGGTTTGAGGGGGGTTGGGGATGAGGGGTCTAAGGAAAAGGGGGGGGACTCACATTAGTGTTTGTGATCTCGAGGCCAATGGGCCCCAGAGTCAAACTCCTGGAATCAAGGTGGAGGAGGAGGTGGAAAGTGATTTGACCAGAGTAATAAAGACTTTAATAAAACCCACAAGGAGGCGGTTGGGGTGGTACTGAACCAAAGCCAGACACCAGTTTCACCGTATAATGTCCCTCTTTCAGCTACCTTGAATATTCGCCTGTCCCAAAAGAAAAAAACTCTTTATAGAAATGCTCTTCTGAAGGGCCTGTAGCTCAGAATAACCAGCGTGTAAACTGCAGCAGCCCGTTAAGCCAGCCGTCACCACGCATGACGTGCTTGTCGTGTACGTGTCTGGACAACTTATCTATGGTGATTATAGAGACCGCAGCTCAGCCAATCAAAAGCCTGTCACACTTCAATGTCCAATCAGCTGTCAAGGCTGCTGCGATTTTATTCCCCCCTGCTCTCGTTATGAGAGAGAAGGTTTAAAAAAGAGAAATAGGAGCACAGGAGTTTCCCCAGGAGGTGAAAGAGATATCTCTTAAGTCCAGTAGACCACCAACCTCACCAACCTATAATCTCAGCTAATTTATACCACACACAGTTAAAAGTATTTGACGTTCTGTCCCTGACGTTATTCATTGGTTTAATTACGACATTCTTATGGTATCTATCCATATTTGGCACAATCAGGTCGTGCACCAATTGCAAGAACTCATTCATAAGCAAAATCTTTTAAAATCCCCACAGCAATCAATCAAATAAATACTAAAGGAAAATAAATGAAAAGCTGGGATTTGCTTAAAGAAGCTCTTCCAATAATTGCATTTTTCCCGAAGTGCCTACGGTCTGTCTACCCACCTATCTGTGTGTTCTCTTCCAATGCACTGATTGCACATGACAATAGTTTTTCACAAAGTAGGCAACACATTGTTAAGCTAGTCGAGGAGTGGCTTTGGATGGAGGCCTTTTGCTTGCAAAATTTTGCCTAAACTAGCTTTAATTAAGTATTATTGTCCAACAGGACCTTACAGAACATAATATGAAGATGAACTAGCCACTGAGCGCCTCACCCAACAAAAGAAAAGATGCATTCGATTTGTAATACGAGAATGAACCCACATTTTTCCCGTTGCCTTAGAATGGTGGCGGGTCACCCTGCATCCAACAAGCACCATCTCCCTCGCCTGAGCTTCGCCAGCACATGCTCATGCTTCCTGCCTGATTTATGCACATTATCATTCCACTGTTGTCCTGACATGAAAAGAGAGGCGTCTGCGTCGTGATGGATGGAGGGAGGGTGTAGAGGTGGGATGTTAGCGAGCGGTGTGTGTCCAGTCCCCACCCGTACGGCAGGTTGTTTGATCCAAGTCCCCCTTCCCTCTCCTCTTTGAAGTTCTGCTCTTTGAGGACGACCCAAAATGAATCCAGAGAGAAGAACTGTGATAGGAACAATGTTAATATATATATAAAAACAAAATTATTCCAATGTAGGCCTATCTAGTTTCTATAATCAAACATGCAATCATTCACAGACAAACATGCACATACTGCACATTTGCCTATATATTTAAGTGCACTTACATCCTTCACTTGCCTTTGCTCTTACGTCTTTTTTCTGTGTTTTTATATGATGCGCCTGTCTTACACACAAACCTTTTTAATCAGCTGGGGCCATTTCCCATGTGCATGTTCATTTGTTGTTTACAACTTGTTGCACAACAGGTATGAGTGTGTGTGCGTGTGTGCAAGATAGCATCGACAGCAATTTGACCGTGTGAACATGTTCATTTATATTGCTGTCCTGTACTTTCTGCTTTGACACCTGAACATCCCGTCTAGGATCAAAGTCCCTGTTTCAGCGAAAAATTCGTAAACTAGAAAATACATTTTGAGAGTTCAATTAAGGATAGGGGAGGTTTCATCCGCATGGCTACGACCCACGGCAACTATGTGATACTTATTTTTATGCTCATGCAAGCAGTTGACTAAGGGTTGTACTGAGCAATCTTGTATATTAATTTTGGAATACATACATGTGGCGTTATATAAGTGTATATATGTGTCTGGAAGCTTAACCTTCTCTCGGAGACTCGGACGCAGCCAACCGTCAACCAAATAGAGCTCCACACATACCTGGCATAAGCATACTCTTGAATATTCTAAGAAAAGGCAATTCAACATCATGGAAAGAACGGCACCTGAACGGCAACCTGAATGTTAAAAAATGTACCAATAGCCTTTTCCCCTGTTATCCTTAAAGTATTATTAAAGCGACAATGATAAAAGCCGTACTTTGTCCAACATCATAGAAGACATAGCCTACTAACACGTTTAAAAACAAAGATTTCGGGTTCACAGGTATTTAAATAAATGAAGTAGTTCTGCATCGTATCTGATCCATTGAATGGATCCTCCAAACCTAAGGTTTCTACCAGCAGGGACATACACTCTTGTATCCAACAGCAGCCACATTAGAACACGTTCATGAAGTCCTTCCACCATTTAAAAGCCTCCTTTACCCGTTGTAATGCACAGCCATTAGTCACGAGGTAACTTAGTGAAGGAGATTTACAGCAGCTCCCGGTCGTATGCAGGGCTCAGCAGGACAGATGACACGGCAGACTTGCTCAGGGCTGTTTTAATCATTATACAACACAGACAATATTTAGGACTGCACGCCTGGGGAGGAACTGCTGATCAAACACCCCGAGAGAGCTTTCCTAATATTGAAAGTTTTTTACAAATTGAGTTGAAAAGCGTTTACGAAAGTGCTACAGGCGCCACTCTATCTATCTTCATTCTGATTGACTTTGTGTGCATTGCAAATGGTTTCTAGTTGCTATCCCTATTTTCCAGATAATAAATACTTTTACTCTTGATTTAATGCAGTTATTTTACGATCTCAGAGGGATTAAAAAAACATCACGGTCATCAAGTATATACTGCGTGTAATAAACCTATAGTCGTTCATCTGGTGGGCTGAGGTCATCGGTTTACATATATTTGGGGCTGGGACCCCTCATTAGGTCGGAAAATACTACTGTTTCCCCACACATCATTTTAAGCCTGTCAGAATGTTATATCAATGTCCCATTGAACATAAATGTGCATTGAACCATACTCACTAATAAGTAGTAATATGGCTTATTGCTATGAATCATCAAGCAGGTAGATCATATATAGGCCCTACAGGGCATTTTAAGATTTATCGATGAATATATTTATTTTCTATAAAAATGCTCCATCAAATACAGTATATATAAGACAAGCTCAGGGAAAAACAGTATATCATTGGCTATCATCGAAGTCCCCCGCAACCGCCTGTGCACGTCATTCGACCTACTTGGGTTTAGCCAACAGGTTGGGGCACATTGGTCTAGGTTGTTGAGTGTGTATATCCGGGATCATCTGACTGCTAAATTCACTCAATCTGTGAAAGTGAGGAGAGGGATGAAGAGGCAAAGTGAAGACGACATCTGATGGACGTTCGCATACAGCGGAGGAAGAGATGTGAGCACACGGAGGGGATTTAAACCCTGCTAGAGTCTTAGACACCCCCTGCTGTAACTGACAGTTCCGCTGTACGTCTGTGACCCCTCTGCCTCTCTTCTGACAGCCAGGCACACAGAGAATGCCTCTTCGCAGGCCGCATTATGCTCTCATCCCTGCCATTGTGCTCGTGTTGGAGCCGAAGCGCTCCCGGGCTGATGCAGAGAGACAGGCGCTGGAGCGGCTCTAACTGTCTGTTTGTGATCGGAACAATGGTGGCGTGCGGCCGAACCCGGGAAAGTCACGGGGGTTTCAGGAGAATACGCCGCCGCAGCGTGGCCTCCGACAGGACAGTGGTGGTCTTGTTTGAAACCAAGCTTTTCATGGCTTTGTTCAGCGTTAACTTCTAATTCAAGGAACATAATGCATCGCTTTGCTCAAACTCAAGTGATAGGCCTACACCTGAAAGTAAAATGCATTTCTTCAATAACTTAAATTGAATGTTAAATAGTTATTTTTTACTCACAATCCATGTTGCTAAAATGAATCAAACACAACTACTTTACACAGTTGAGCTAAAATGATTGAATGTACTGCCAGTGTAGCAGGGGTGGAGGGCTACTGCCCCCAGCCCGCCACAACGCCATCCCAAAGCCCTTCAAGCGCAGCACTCACAGAGCTTCAGAAGCCACAACAGACGGCGCCACCAATGGCGGGCGGCCACGGGACACCTTCCAGTGCGATGCCAGTATGTGATTGGAGGACTCTAGTCACATGGGACCAAACAAAAAAGGGTGCTCAAATGTAGTTAGTTAGTTACTTGGGACCGCAGGCCATGGGACACCTTCCAGTGCGATGCCAGTATGTGATTGGAGGACTTTAGTCACATGGGACCAAACAAAAAAGGGTGCTCAAATGTAGTTAGTTAGTTGGAACCGCAGGCGGTGGATTCTGAGAGCTTCCTGGAAGGATCTTCATTGTGTGATTATGCATGAGTTGGATGATTATGATTATTTCTGAATATTACTTACTGTCATTCAGCTTGTTTAATTTATTCATTTATATCTATGTACTTTCTGCTGTGACACCCATATTTTGGGATTAATAAAAAAAAATCTCACCTTAGTTATATTAAGGGGGGGAGGTTAAGGTTACGTTTTTTCGTGAGTTCTTTATATTAATATTGGGTTAAGTATAGATTAGCATGATATAATTATACTCCTGTGTTTGTGTATCTGTGTTTGTGTGGTGGGTGTGTGTTTGTGTTTATGTATGCATGTTTCTCCTCTGTTTTTCAAGCCTTTCTCAGGAGTCTATGTTTGGGACAACGATGCTATTATTAAACAGAGCTATAGGTCAACAACAGAACCTGTAGAAGTCCTGAATTTAATGAATCTGAAGATGGAGACAGGTGTGGTTATTAATATGTGTAGGAGAGAGGGAGAGATTGGATTGCGGGGAGCAAGAGAGAAGGGGAGAGCGAGAGAGAACGGTGGGAGGGAGGTGGGGAAGTAGTGAAAAACAGAAAGAGAGGGAGAGAAAGGGACACAAAAAGAGGTAGGGTAAGAATATTAGAATGACGGGGAGAGAGAGAGAGAGAGAGAGAGAGAGATCGAGGGGGAGAGAGAGGGGGAGAGCGAAAGAAAAGGCGACCAGGGGGGAGTAGAAGAGCAGAAGATGAACATGGTTTATGGAGGTGGTAAAATCCTCCATGGTCCGTCTGTTCAGGGAGAGCCAAGGGCATCATGTTTATAGCTCCCAAACATAATAAACCACCTCCACTCCCTCCCACCTCCTCATCCATCCCCTTCTATCCAACCCCACTCCCTCCCACCTCCTCCTTCGGCCCACCTCTTCGGCCCGCATGCACCTCCGTCTCCCCACTCCCTGCCCCCCTCCTCTCCCTCCCTCTACCCACCATCCCAGCGGTTCCTTCTTCCCCCGACTCCTCCCTCCTCTCTCCACCACCTCCAGTCTCCCTGCATGTACCTGCAACGCCTCGGTCGCAACCTTCTTCGTACGTATCCCCCTCTTTTTTATCTACTATTTCTCCCTCCCACCTCCTTATTCCTCCTCTCTTTGTGCTCAATACTTTAACTGACTTAACAACTCAATCCCCTCTCCCCTCATCCTCTCCCATTTTGAAACTTGTCGAAATGTGTTTCAATCTGGCCATCAATCCATTCATGACTCAGGGGCTTGGGTATGAGTGGTGGTTTCTCTGATTGCACGAACACACACACAGCAGACCAGAGCCAGAGGTCACAAAGGATTTCATGTTTTCTTCAAAGGTGAACTTAGGAGCAGCTCAAGGTCAAACACCTTGGCCACTCATTTCTTACTTTCCCTCCACAATTCTTTGCTACACTGGGTGCGATGCATACGCGATTATAATTGGCTTCTTCTGTTGTCAATTAAGACAATGCCAACAGTAACTAGGGTTTACTTGCCACAGCTCAAACCCTGCTTCTTCATTCACGCTCTCATATGTACCTCATGCTCCCCGACTCAATCCTCACCTCCTCAGAAAACCACTGCCAGGCCGCACTGGAAGATTTATTTGTGTTTAATTGCCTAATTTAGGCTCTCCTGCAGGCTTAGCGGCCGCCAGCGCCCAGAGACAGACAGGCTAACCTTGCTTAGCGAGGAGCGCTCCAAGGATGTAATACTGTCAGCCTCTGTTCAGCCTGCTGATTTATCATTTCCTTATCATCTGTCTCTCTCCTCCTCTGTCATATTCCTCATTCGGTGACTCTACATCCTCTCTCTCAGTCCCTTCCCCGCTCTCTCCCTCCTCTGTCTCTGTATTCCTCTCTGTGTGTCCCTGTCTCTCTCATCTGCTCTCCATCTCTCTCACTTCTTTTCTGTCTCTCTCCCTTCCTCAGTCTCTCTCTCCTCACTCCATCTCTACCTCTCTCATATCCTTCTTTCTCCCCCATGCTCCCTCCCTCCCTCCCTCTCACCTTCTCTCTCCATCCCTCTCTCCTTCTTTCTCTGTCTCTCTTATCCCCTCTCCGTCCGTCTCTCTCCCCGCCGCCTATCTAACTCTCTCTCTCTCTCTCTCTCTCTCTCTCTCTCTCTCTCTCTCTCTCTCTCTCTCTCTCTCTCTCTCTTTCTCTCTCTCTCTCTCTTTCTCTCTCATATCCCTTGCTCTACGCCTCAACAAACACCCAGTGGGTAGTGATGGCTCTCGTAGCGGAAAGTAAACTGTGTGTGTGTGTGTGTGTGTGTGTGTGTCTGTGTGTCTGTGTGTTTGCTTTGCAGTGAGACGGGAGGGAGAGCTCCATGCAGAGACAACAACGGCAAGCGACTGCGGCGTATCTCGGATAAACTGTTTGGATCGATACGCCGCTCTGAGCAAGCAGAGGGGGGTAAGGGCAGGGGGTAAGGCGAGGGGAGAGAGGGCGATGGTTGAGGTGGCGGAGAGCGAGAGGTGAAGGGAGGAGAGAGGCAAGGGGAAGAATGAGGGGTAAGGAGAGGGGAGGAGTGAAGGGTGAGGGGTAAGGAGGGGTGAGGGAGAGGGGACCGGGCAAAGGGATCAGCCAATGGGTGGAGGTCATCTGTAACCGTGTTTCCAGGCGTTCTCGTCGCACACTAAACACATGGAATGGGATGCTCTGAATGTGCGGAAAGGCAAGAGAAGGCGTGTGTCCGTTAATGCTTTGGTAACTTCTACATGAAATTAAGGCCCAATCCCATTTCTACCCCTTCCCCTTACCCCTTCCCCTTACCCCTCAAAACAAGGGGGAGGTGTAAGGGGAAGGGGTAAGGGGTAGAAATGGGATTGGGCCTAAACCACACAATTATTTTCCTGGTTGTTGTTTTTACTCTGTCGACTCCTCTTTTTTTTGCTTGTGTATTTAGTGTCTCACGGGGAACTGTTAATCGACAGAGCTCCCATCAAGTAAGAAATTGGAAATGATGCTTTGCTAATAGGAGGAACCAGATGCTGACCAGATGTCAGCAGAGAACACTCAGCCCCTCTTTTAGTCCAGGTGGGCTAAAGCATATAACTCTACGTAGGTGTCTGCGCAAATGAATGCTCGAGGAGGATGTTGGAAATCTGTTAACGCAGAGACTTTCCGGTATGCTCAAAAAAGTGCATTGCAACGGTACCAGGGTTTTCTGTTTATACAGGCCACACGTGTTGACTTGAGTTGAGAATTTTGCGTGATATGCTTGATTTCTAAATTAAATTATTTCTCATTCACAACCATTAGTGTTTGTTCATTCATTCATAACACAAAGGGAAAGTACAAAAAATTGAAGAAGTAAAAGGCACAGATTACATTTCGAATCCGGTTCCAACTTTAGATTGCGTTTTAATGTTGGCCTGCCAACTGCAGTGTGGGGGGAAACAAATGTAACGCAGAGTCAGGCGGATAATGCTATCCCAAGCCATAAGACGTGACATCTTATTCCTAATGTCTGTCTTCTAAATTGCCTTCATCACAACTACCTCAGTCTCTCTTCAGAAATATGTACTGTGATCTCAAGAGCTCACACTCAACTTCTAGCCTCCTCAATAATAATTGTGAAGTTAATCGGATGAACAAATGTCAACGAAATCCAAAAGACAAACACTCCTTTGAGTCCTTAGTGTATATTGGATAAGATAGGAGATTTTATAGCAAGGTCCATTGCTACACACCACCTAAGTGGCTGCCACACTCCACCTAGTTGAAATGTACGGGGATCTTCCAAACACAAGGAGGCATAGTGGTGGTGTTGAAAGACAGTTTATTGTATGGTTTGCAGATTATGATACATGGCGCTGCTGCTCCAAGTTGAGATCCAGGATATGTCCTTGACGCGTGTTTTAACATCACTGGTTTTAATGTATTTGCAGATTTCAGCCTGGAAACCTGAATACACATTTTTCGGAGGGTGTTTGTTTGCGCAGCCCCCTCCATCATCATGCCCCTGGTCATTGGCTATGCCTCAATGATGACACAGTGTCTTGTGAAACTAAGATTGACAGCTCAGCTTGCTGCGTCACACATCTTGCTCTTTTCAAAGCAGTTTTGTCTCCGCTTGTAACTCGATATAATCCTGGTTCTCTGTGATTGCACCATGATGCCACGGTGAAGAACAATGAGCCACTCCATCTCCGGCAGAAATGCCGGAATTATTTTTGTCTTTTGGCTCTGTTTCTGGTTTGGTCGCTGCTGATGTTGGTAACAACATGTCCATCAATGCAGTAATACAACACTTGCTCGGTGTAATATGTGCTAGAAAACTCATGATAGTATGACACCTTGTTTATCACCAGACCCTCTTTTTAACTAAGCAGTGCAAGTTGAATGTTGTTTGTAATTGTTTATATATGTTTGTACATTAAAAAAAATCAAAACTCTATTCACTCATGTGATAACAATATATTAATTTTTTTATAGATTTTTTCTGGGATGTACTGCATAATAAGTCTTGTCAAACTATAATGTTGCTCTACAGCATACGACAAACTCTAGCAAATCACCTGACATTTTCATCTTCCACTATCACTGATGTAACATATACTAGTATTGATGAACACGGTTACCGTTCTAGCGTGCATGCTATATAATTCGGGACAGAATTTTTTTAGTAACAGGGCCCATGTCTACATCGCAAATAAGCAATTGGATGACACATTTAACCACAATAATATTGAATAAGGTAAAGATGGCTGTTTTTCTTTCGTCTACTTATGGCTTAATCTGTGCGACAGTTTTTACTCCTTATAGACACCTCCATAGCCAAACCACTTGTGGTTGGCTGAAAGGGACCAACTTTTTCATTGGCCAGCAATTGTCAGAAAGCCAGACATTGGGTTATTTGTTGTCCTGTATCTTGTACTGGTGATTTTGGTGTTTGAGGTGATTATTATAAACATGGCCACATATTGTTCTTAAGTCGTCCAGATCCAAATTACATTACCTCCCCCATGGTTCTTACATTTTGTTGTACGAACCCCCCATACTCTCTTTTATGTCCAGTGTGGTATTTACCATGTCCAAATACGACCACATAGCAACAAATGTGACTAGTGCTGAAGCCCAGAGAGATCTGAGTTTGTTTGCTCCGTCTGTTCCTCTGTCAGTGAACCAGCTCTGATCAGGATTCACTTATTCTGTTCCAACTCAAGCATGTAGGAGGGAGAGAGAGAGAACGATTGGGAGGGAGTGATGGGCAGAGTGAGGGGGTGGGGTTGGAAGAAATGGAGAAGGAGATGAAAGAAAGGGATGGAAAGGGAGAGAGACCGAGGCGGAGAAGGAGTGAGAAATGAGCAGTGAATGAGTGATGGAGAGAGAAAGATAGCATAGAATGGACGGGCAGAGTGAGAAAGAGAGAGGACCCTACTGAGCCATATCCCTTGCCAAAGGCAACAAGCCCCGAACAAGTTGCTTCTGAACAGATTGTAGCAAAACTCTTTTATTTTTTAATTAAACAGTCATACAACGCTGACTCAAGTTCTGTAATTAATGCATTAGGGTGGGTTAAAGCACTGATTATAGTGGTGTCACCATTTCAAGTCGGTTTGTATTTTAACCTTAATGTAGTGACATTTAATTCAATCTAATATAATCCAAGATCAACAATATCAGTAAACAAAACATGATTAAGAAACCACATAGTAGTGAGTGGTGTACATCTGTACACACTCCACCTGAACACTACACCAAATATACAGAAACACACATGCACTCACCCACATAATGTGTAAATGTATAAACTCTACTTACATAATGTTTGTCCAGTATTCACTAAAAAAGTTTCAGGGAAAACAGCTTCTGGAAACTAGAACTCTGCGACCATATGTCTAATCTGTTAACACTGATTACTACATTAGCATACCAACAGCAGTGGCACAAGCACACACACACACACACACACGCACGCACGCACACACACACACACACACACACACACACACACACACACACACACACACACACACACACACACACACACACACACACACACACACACACACACACACACACACAAACATACACACACACTCAATACAAGGGGGTTTGGGTGTCCTTGGTTGGGGGACCCTGGGTCCGGGGTTGGTTCAGGCTGGTCTTGGGGCCGGCTCTGGAGGTGGATATTGGCATGCAGGCGGCCTGTGCAGCAGTGCTGCCAAGGGAGAAGCTCAGCCAAGGTTACAGAGCTGTGAGCAGAATACTTTGTTTCCATCAGGACCCAAGCCGCTCACCTCATCACCTCAGTGATGCTGTTGTTGCCATAGTTATGCAGTTACGCTGGCTGCACCTCCCCGAATCAGGCACACCGCACTACTGTGTGTGTGTGTGTGTGTGTGTGTGTGTGTGTGTGTGTGTGTGTGTGTGTGTGTGTGTGTGTGTGGGTGCGTGTGCGTGTGTGTGTGTGTTTGTGTGTGCTAACATATGTACATGTGGTAGTGTGTACATCATTATTTACAAGGCATGCCTCTATCTAAATACACCACGAGACAACAGAACAATAGCATATTTTGGTTGTTGTACAGAGGATCTAAAGGGACTTCCAGTAAATAAAGACATAACATCAACAAGGTGCAGGCATGAGATAGACAGTGAATTCAGATAAATGAGAAGGTAGAGCAGTGAATACAGAGTCAGTTTAACTAATTAGCAGGCATTGGTTAGAGAGTGAAGACAGACTGGTAGTTAATGACCATGTAGTGGATACACAGTGAATACAAATCCATGTCATTAATGAGCAGGCAGGGGTTGGACAGTGAAGACCGACTGGTAGTTAATGAGCAGGTAGGGGTTAGACAGTGAATTCAGATAAATGCCATTAATGACAGGTATGGGTTAGGGCATGTTGCTTGAGGCTGCAATACATGTTGGATTCTGGACGAACCAGAAAGGATCATTAAAGATGCTGCCGACATCCTGACCACAAGACTATCCTGTCCTAGTGATGTTTGGTTAGCCCTGAGGCGACTCTGGGGCGACGTGAATGCCTAGTGTGTACATGATTACAGATAGGACTCATGCTCGCTTGCGAAAGGACACTCAGCTCTGTGTTTGCTGATGTGGGGGCAGGTTGTGCACGGCTGTGTGTGATTAAGTACAGTTTCACTTCAGAGACCCGGCTTCCATGAGGCGTGTGCACGTGATGCTTTAATAAGGGAGTGTGTGTGTGTGCTCATCGGTCAGAGGAGGAGGAGATACAAGTAGTGAAGAGAAGAGGATCACATGATCTGTTCCGTAGCCCATCTGCATGTGAAAAGGGGAAACAAGTGTTGGCACTGCAACCCGCACACACAGATACTCACAGGCAACAAACAATTAGACAGAGTCCCAGAAACACGTACACGCTCACTCTCAGACACACACACACACACACACATATATATACAAGTACACATAGACACCCATTTATTATCAATGCTTTATGTGTCCCGATTCCCATCCGAAAGATGACACAGAGAGATTGAGTTATAGAAAGACTTATCTCGGATCCGGCAGTCCTACTATGTTGTAGCAGTTCTTTTCGGGGAATACAGAAACTCTGCTGGAAATCAGATACAGTAAGAGGGCCAGTTACGCCTCGTTTCTTGTTTCTTACGGAGATATGGTACAGAAGAAAACTTATTGTCCCTTGTGGATGAAGCTTTCAGAAGGGGATTTTAATCAGTGTATTTATAAATTGGCCAGTCTAAACGTGTTGATTTGCGACCTTTGCAGATACTTTTTTTTTTTAATTCTAGTTTGTGTTCGTCAATTAGGCCTACATGCTTTCAGAGCCCAACCTCCAGTCAGATTATTGGTTGAAACTAATATGAAGCGAAAGGAAGTGAAACGCCCATTCACTCAGCTTCATGCTCGTCTTTCTGTGTCGAACTAATCCGACTCAAGATTAGTAGCTAAAGTTAAGATTAGTTAGTAGTATTAGTTAGTAGTTAAGATTTATAAGACTACAGAGAATGATAAAGATGGTGCAATAGCAAGAGAGAAAGCAATACAGGCTGCACAGTAGACATTTGAAAAGAGAGAGAGAGAGAGAGAGAGAGAGAGAGAGAGAGAGAGAGAGAGAGAGAGAGAGAGAGAGAGAGAGAGAGAGAGAGAGAGAGAGAGAGAGAGAGAAACCCTTGAAAGAGAGAGGACGTTATTTTCACCAAATATGCAGCGTTTTATATCTTCTACTCGTCTGTTGTGTTTTTGTTTTTCGGTCACGTTTGATTAGAAACAGAAAATATCACCCGTTTATTGCTTGCTAAATTCATGAACGGTTGTCAAACAAACAGATGTGGTGGTTGAGGATGGGTGTGTGTAGCAGATTTGTTTACCTGACCTATTTGCACAAAACAACAACACAAGCCGCAGAGAGGATGGGAGAGACTGATCTTAAAAGTATAAACTATTTGACTAATTAGTGAAAGAGCCTTTTATCCAAAGCCACTTGCAGTGAATTCAGATACATTTCAGAAGGAAGCAGGCGGGAGTTGGCAGGCATCTTGCTAATTTTGCATACAGGCAGACAGCTGACACGCCGGGATGGAACCAATAACCTTTGGGTGGGAGTTCGACCATCTTAACCACTAGAATATCCTGCTTTGAAAACTGCTGTAGCCGGAATTCGATGTTTATAAAGTAGTTTATAAAAATCTGTATACAATGCTTGATAAGGAAAAGCTATAATTTATCGCAAACATCACTATGTTTTGGTCAAAAGGATATTGAGAGAGGCGTAGGCTGCAGCAGGTAAGGTATATGGTGAGTTTTTATATATTTAGACTATGAAAATGTGTGCTCACACATGTTCCCATGTAAAGGCTGCTTCTCTCTACCAATAGGTGACGTGACAACTGATGACCACTAGGGGACAATGCCTCTCTATCACTATGCTACCATCTCCCTCCCTCTCTCTTTCTCTCTCTCCCTCTCTCCCTCTCTCTTTCTCTCTCTCCCTCTCTCCCTCTCTCCCCCTCTCTCTCTCTCTGTCTCTCTCTCTCTCCTTATCTCTCTCTCTCTCTCTCTCTCTCTCTCTCTCTCTCTCTCTCTCTCTCTCTCTCTCTCTCTCTCTCTCTCTCTCTCTCTTTCTCTCTCTCTCTTTCTCTCTCTCTCTCTCTCTCTCTCTCTCTCTCTCTCGCTCTCTCTCTCTCTCTCTCTCTCTCTCTCTCTCTCTATTACTCTACCATCTCTATCTCCCTAATTATCTCTCTCTCTTGTGCTCTTGTGCTCTTTCCATGTATATATATATGTATTTATGTGTGTGTGTGTGTATATGTATGTGTGTGTGTGTGTGTGTGTGTGTGTGTGTGTGTGTGTGTGTGTGTGTGTGTGTGTGTGTGTGTGTGTGTGTGTGTGTGTGTGTGTGTGTGTGTGTATGTATGTATGTATGCATGTATGTATGTATTATTAGCATGCATATATTACCCATAGTAAGATCTTGACTCTGAACGCATATTGCTAGTATGTGGTCAGAACTGCATTTCATAGGCACACATGCTTACACCCTTATATTGAAATGTTGCTACAAGTAGGCTACATAGTTCTCTCAGTGAAATCACAAACCACAAAACACCACAAAACCCCTGTGGCATCGGGAACTCCCCTGTCTGATGGCAAACCCCAAAGTAACATCTCAAATATGTTGTGACCACACGACCCCCTCTGCCTGTGACATCACACACCTGTGGTGACACCCCTAACCAACCCCCTCCATCCCCCGTCCCTGTGAAATAACAACCCCAGGTCCCGACGACTCCTCAAACAGCTGTAGAGGTCTACGATAGAAGATAAGATAGAGAGCATATGGTTATCAACAACATAGAAGGAGGATCTAATTACGTAGGTTTTTTTGAGTCAGTGTTTTAACAGTGCTGTAATTATAGGTCAGCATTAACGAAAGTATTGTAAGTTATGAGTCTTTGTTGACAGAAGTTTTGTTGGTAATAGGTCAGAGTTAACGGTGTTGTACTGTGAGATATGAATCCAGAGCAGAACAGAAGTTCTGTAAGTTAACGTGATTTGTGCTACCTGAGGTGCCCCGACCAGCCGACGGCTGATCTGAGCAGGTTATAAAGCTCCTTGCAGAGCCACAGACTAATCAGAATGAATTTCATATTTAACCAAATGAGGTAAAGCATTACTCTTTATTAACGTCTCGTTGGCTTAGATTAGCCTGATCACAATGGGAAGAAAGGAGAGAAACGTGGACGGGTTTCCATGGAAACCGAGCAAAACCATGTCCCCGGGGAAAACTTGTCTTTTTGCACAGAACACGCTTGCAGAACATGAACATATCACTTAACATTTAAATGAATGATATAAAAGAGCCCACAGGGGGACTGCATAGTTAAACTTTAGGCACCATTACCCACTTTAGCAGTGGCTATGGCATTACAACCCCACCACAACCCCTCTGACATCACACACACATCGTGACATTGCAACGCTTCCCCTGACAACAACCCCTTGTTGCAAACTAGGTGTGACATCAAAAACCTGCAAACACCTGTTGTTAGGGTTGAGTCGGGTGTCTGTGTAGTTGGGGTGAATTATGGTGGGGTCAGTGGTCTGTGTAGTTGGGGTCAGTGGTCTTTGTAGTCGGGTCGAGTTACGGTGGGGTCAGTGGTCTGCGTAGTTTGGATGTGTTATGGTGGGGACAGTGACCTCTGTAGTTGGGGTGAGTTACGGTGGGGTCAGTGGTCTGCGTAGTTTGGATGTGTTATGGTGGGGACAGTGACCTCTGTAGTTGGGGTGAGTTACGGTGGGGTCAGTGGTCTGCGTAGTTTGGATGTGTTATGGTGGGGACAGTGACCTCTGTAGTTGGGGTGAGTTACGGTGCGGTCGGTGGTCTGCGTAGTTTGGATGTGTTATGGTGGGGACAGTGACCTCTGTAGTTGGGGTGAGTTACGGTGGGGTCAGTGGTCTGCGTAGTTTGGATGTGTTATGGTGGGGACAGTGACCTCTGTAGTTGGGGTGAGTTACGGTGGGGTCAGTGGTCTGCGTAGTTTGGATGTGTTATGGTGGGGACAGTGACCTCTGTAGTTGGGGTGAGTTACGGTGGGGTCAGTGGTCTGCGTAGTTTGGATGTGTTATGGTGGGGACAGTGACCTCTGTAGTTGGGGTGAGTTACGGTGCGGTCGGTGGTCTGTGTAGTTGGGGTCAGTGCTCTTTGTAGTTGGGGGGAGTTATGGTGGGGACAGTGACCTCTGTAGTTGGGGTGAGTTACGGTGCGGTCGGTGGTCTGTGTAGTTGGGGTCAGTGCTCTTTGTAGTTGGGGGGAGTTATGGTGGGGACAGTGACCTCTGTAGTTGGGGTGAGTTACGGTGGGGTCAGTGGTCTGCGTAGTTTGGATGTGTTATGGTGGGGACAGTGACCTCTGTAGTTGGGGTGAGTTACGGTGGGGTCAGTGGTCTGCGTAGTTTGGATGTGTTATGGTGGGGACAGTGACCTCTGTAGTTGGGGTGAGTTACGGTGGGGTCAGTGGTCTGCGTAGTTTGGATGTGTTATGGTGGGGACAGTGACCTCTGTAGTTGGGGTGAGTTACGGTGGGGTCAGTGGTCTGCGTAGTTTGGATGTGTTATGGTGGGGACAGTGACCTCTGTAGTTGGGGTGAGTTACGGTGGGGTCAGTGGTCTGCGTAGTTTGGATGTGTTATGGTGGGGACAGTGACCTCTGTAGTTGGGGTGAGTTACGGTGCGGTCGGTGGTCTGTGTAGTTGGGGTCAGTGCTCTTTGTAGTTGGGGGGAGTTATGGTGGGGACAGTGGTCTGTGTAGTTAGGGAGAGATACTGTAGGGTCAGTCTGTGTATTTGGGTTGAGTTGCTTTGGGGGGTCTGTGTAGTTTAGGTGTGGTCACTAAAGAGATAAGAGTAAACAAAGCTGTGAGTCAAAGAATCATTTCATCATTTTGAGCTGTTTTATATTTTTTGATCGGAATTTACAATATGGTGATTGCACAGCAACTGCAAAAAAAATGTAAAGTTCAGAGCACTGTTTAAAACCTTTGTCCTTGAGGCATTTCATTCAGATTGATGTGATCCCCATGCGCAATAAAATCTAACTGTTTATGTTTGTGTATCCTAACACAATTTAAACATTGTTTATTCATTTGTCATAGCATTGCATGAGATTATGTTGTCTAAATCAGTCATTTGCTATATTCAAGAAATAAATAAGACCAACAACTAAAAGCATAAATAAATCATACGTGAAAACACAAAATAAACATAAAAGCATGAATAAAGCGTACTTGATGACACAAAGGCAAGGCAAGGCAAGGCAACTTTATTTTTATAGCACTTTTCATACACAAGGCAGACTCAAAGTGCTTCACATATAAACATTGTCATACAATAAAATAAAATAAAATAATAGATAAGTAAAAGAAAACATATGCAAGAAATGAGTAAAATAGAAAGTGCAATGTATTTAAGAGAAAATTATATTGAAAGTTAAAAAGGCTTTTTAGTAAGTAAAATTGAAAGTATTTCTGAAAGCTAAAGCAAACATAAAATAGAAAAAGGCATTTTAGTATTAAAATAGAAAATAAAGGCAAAGTTAAATGTATTTAAGATTTAGCAGAAAGCTATAGCAAACATAAAAGTCTTCAGTCTTGTTTTAAAGGTGCTCAGAGTTGGGGCAAGTCTTAAATCCTCTGGGAGTTTATTCCAGCTATTTGTTGCATAGTAACTAAATCCTGCTTTCCCATGTTTTGTGTTTACTCTGGGGATAATTAACAGATTGGTCTCAGAGGATCTTAGTGGTCTAGAAGGCTGATGTAGTGGAAGCATATCAGTTAAATATTTTGGGCCTAAACCATGTAGGGATTTATAGGTTAGCAACATGATTTTAAAGTCAATTCTCTGACCTACAGGAAGCCAATGTAACGATTTCAGAATTGGTGTAATATGATCAAATTTTTTGGTCTTTGTTAGAACTCTAGCAGCAGCATTCTGAACAAGCTGAAGCTTCCTCAGAGTTTGTTTTGGGAGACCTGTAAGGAGACCATTGCAGTAAT
The DNA here is from genome assembly GCF_031168955.1 of Gadus macrocephalus. NCBI lineage: Eukaryota > Metazoa > Chordata > Actinopteri > Gadiformes > Gadidae > Gadus > Gadus macrocephalus. Next base: position 11,851,380 of record NC_082395.1, read on the forward strand.
CAAGCTTACTAGTGATAAAGGCATGTACAAGTTTTTGTAAGTCTTCGGTGGACATGAGCCCTCTAAGTCTTGCTACATTTTTAAGGTGATAATATGCAGATTTTGTAACTGATTTTATGTGACTGTCGAAATGTAAATCTGAATCCATGATAACCCCTAGATTTCTGGCTTTGATTGAGGTTTTCAGGGACAGAGAGTGAAGGTGTTCGGTTACTTTAAGCCTTTCCGTTTTAGAACCAAATACAATTATCTCTGTTTTGTCCTCATTTAGTTGAAGGAAATTTCGGCACATCCATTCTTTCACTTGCTCAATGCACTGGCACCTGTTGTTAGGGTTGAGTCGGGTGTCTGTGTAGTTGGGGTGAATTATGGTGGGGTCAGTGGTCTGTGTAGTTGGGGTCAGTGGTCTTTGTAGTCATTTTACAAAGTAAAAATGTAAAAAAAATATTTGGATGACCTAGGAGTACATCAGCCCCGAACAGGGACTGGTATCTTCCTGGAAATGAGGACCTGTGATTGGCTACCCCAACCCTCCCTCACCCACCATCGTACAAAACAGCATTCAATCATCCTTGGAGTCTGACCTTTATAACAGGTGATTCCTGGACCACATTCATTATGTGATGGATGTGTTTCCAAGTGGCCGGTGCTGGCTATTGTCTGCATAACACCCCCTGCCCCACCACCCTACTTAAAAAGTCACTTACTAATCCATTGCTTTCAGCTGCGTCAGCCTCAACACTGCTGAGGTCAGCATCCTACCTATACACTCGTCACGGTAACCATAGAAACTCTGTTAATGACCTTGTCCGTATGAATTAAGCATCGGCTGGTACAGCAGTCAGACTGCAGACATGCGGTCGGTGGTTAGGGTCTGTTGAGGGTGTGAGCTCAGCAGGAATGTATACGAACAACACACGCTGGGTTGGGCTGAAATCTTCCCTGGGTATTGGGGGTTTCGGAGGGGTTGTCCTTCTGATGTCACATGGGGACCCCCACACACTAGTGATACATTTTTGGATCCTTTCAAGACACTCAAGGTCACATTGCTTTTATTTCTCCCAATTCACCGTTGCAGACAACATTTTACAGAAAGAAATCACAAATCAGTAGTAAAGGACAGCAAACTCCCTTGCTTGTTTTCTTTGGAATAAAATCAATAGCAAAAAGGATTACCGCAGGTCGTAGCCCCGTTTAACTTCTTGCTGACCGTAAACTAAATTCAACTCAAACAGTATGACAGAGCTGCAGAGTAAGTGTTTAGAATGTAACCATTGCATTGAATTGCATTGAAAAAAAAGACGAGAAAAGTCATGTGGAGCCCATTAGGGGGCTGTGATGTTACGGCAGACGTGTAATGTCACGGCTGGTTTGTGATGTCATGGCCGGTTTGTGATGGTTTGTGCCCCCTGGTATCTTGGCCTGTAGTCATTGCCTAGCTGTAGCAAATCAAAGCAAATCAAAATGGATTGTTGCTGAATGTGTGTATTCTTTTATTCAAGTGTTTTGGCCCTTGCGACTCCAGTAAAATGAGTTCCGGCCAACGATCTGAGGAGAAGGTCATTCAGGATAAACTGTAATAATACTCAGGCAGTGATTTGTAGGCCATGGCTGTTGCAGTTACAGAAAGGCATCTTCCATCTACTGAAGCAAACAGTTGGTGACATTTTGAGAAGAGCCCATAATGTCACAGCATTCCCAAGGACATCGGCATGGTCATGGTTAACGATCAGGACCAGCCCGCACAAAGAAAATTTGCTTTGGATAAAAGCCTCTAAAATGAGTAGCTAGTAAGATACTAAAAAGAAGGGTGCATGAACATAGTATAAATGTAAGCGTGAGCCAGAATCAGCCATCACCATAGGGATGACTTCTCACTATGGCTCTGATTTTCAGTTTATTGCACCACAATACATTTCGGTGGGTCACTTAATTCTATTAAGTGACCCACAACAACAGTTTTTTAGATGTGCTGGGATAAGGGAGGAAGGACCCCGTTAAACATTACTCGCCAAGTATCTCTCCTTCCACAAGATACCTTTTGATGTGCATGTTCCCAATCATCTTCAGAACTTTTTCCTCCTCCTCATCATCATCATCATCATCATCATCATCATCATCATCATCCATATCCTCATCATCATACTCCTCCTAAGCGGTTGCTGATGTCAGGATCAGTCTGCTGAGCGAGTTTCTTTTATCTGGTTTCCACGGTGCACTTCGGCTTGCTGAAATCAACACATGCTCCACAGCCTCCCGCTATGACACATGCTTCTCAGTTAAAGTCGAGATGATGACATGACCCGACATCCCGCTCACGCTCTTCATAAGGGAAGCTCCTCGCTTGTCGCCTCTCCGAGATGGAGAAAGGGCATGCCCTTTTACTAAAAAGATCTTCAACTTCCACGATACATTCATGCTTTTCTGTTAACAGTAAGGGCTGATGAACATCCCCCGTGTGGGATTAATGAAGTACATCCCAACCTACACTACGAAGAAGCTTTCCATCATGCCCAAAACATCACTCTCCTTCAGCTATAAAATCCCACACATTGGAAAATATGTTAGCATTGACTTTGGTGTACAGTACAGCCCATACCTCTCAACCCACCACGACTTCCTCTCCTCTTCTTTCCACTTCCTGTTTCTGATTGCTGGAGTGATAGTGTTATGCAAGCATTTGAGGTTGGTTCATTTGCGTATATTCGACTCTGGCTCGAGTGGCAGCAATGGACTTCTTTCTGAGGGCCTCATGTGGAATATACTAAAGCCCTCCCCACACCAAAGCTCAAGTGTTGCATGCACTGATAGAACGCACGTGTATTTCAGCACTCATTCCGCCCCAATTTGAATCAGTGAGCGGTTCAACACCGCAGACGGAGCTGAAGCCTATCACATGTTTTGGGGCATGGGGGTCTATGTATTCTGCCTCTGCCTTGTGTTTTGACTAGTCTTTTCCAGCTTATCAATTTAGATGGCATAGTGACTGAATCCGCACGTGATTTAATATACAGCCTGCTTCTGTTCCCCACCACTATTGGGATTTCTCTCTAGAAATACGAAGCCGAATATTTTTTTCTTGGATGGTTAGAATCACAGTGGTCAGTTCATCTTCCTATTTTCTGGCCTGGTTGATCATAATATGTCTTTAAAAGGTTATTAACGATATAATATGAATGACTATGGGGATGACTGGTGCGTCGACTGTGTGCACTGAAACAAACATGGATTGTTTCAATTGCTAGTTGCTCAAATCTTAACAAAATGGAAATGTTCCGCAAAAAGCAACTCTGCGCCCTCATAGCAATCGTGCATAAACCAACTTGTGACGTCATATGGATGCTATATCCATATGTTTAAGAGTCTATGGTTTGTCTTTACAATATAGCTTGCCTTTACAGAAGATGAATTGAGTCTGATCAGTAAGTATCTCCCCCATGGATATTCCGGCCTGGCGGAGATTGCATTCCAACCGTGAGGGTTTGACAGCACACATGCAGAGTTACCTGACAAGCTTGAGCACCGATTCGACAACCCCCCATCCGCCTTCCCCTCGCAGGGTCAGAGGTCATCGTGGTGAGCCGACTATTCAACAGCAAGCGTTGTCACGGCTCTGAAAGGATCCTTCCCGCTGCTACAGCCTCGATGTTCCTTGCCACTCGCATCCATTCAGAGCCAGCCACCACGCAGAGAGCAAGGTGTTTGTATTCACGGGCTGTGTCACACACACCCGCAGCATCCCATAATTACCAGCCGAGAGGAGAAGAGAGGAGGGGGATGTGCTTTGTCACACTCACAATGGATGACCTTGTGCTTTGAGAAGCTGCATTAAACAGAGCAGATATCAATTCTAGTGTCTTTCGGCTCCGGAGAGGCCCAGCAGTGTCTTTCAAAGCATCATCATCTGCTCCTTCCCACCTCCTTTTTCTTTTCATCCCTCCATCGTCCTCTTAATTCCCCACCCCCTTACCCTTTCTTCCACCTCATCCTCCTTGAACCCCTTTTCTTCCTCCACCTCCGCTTCTGTCTTTTCGTCCCCTTTCCTTTTCCTCCTGACTTCACACTCCGTATCGATCGCACATTTGAGAGGTTGTCACATGTTGGCGTGCAGGGGGCTCTCTGCGGCTTTAATTACTCTTGAATGGTACGTGTAAAAGGCATGGTGAAGATGATGATGAGCATTGAATGTATTCAGAGTCCAGGTGGAGTGCCTGGATACTGTAGACTGGGTGTGTATGTGTTTGTGTCTAGAATGTGTGTTTTTGTGTGCCTATTACATCCCTGTTATGCTATTTTACTATCCAGACTCTCATCCCTGGACTCTCATACTTTCAGTACTCATCATAATCGTCATCATCTCTTTTATATGTGTGTAGGAACCAACAGAGACCTGAGTCAGTGGTTCTGAATATTAATGGATTGGATTTGGAATGGCTATAGATGGATCTGAATGACTACTACTTTTTTTAGATGGTTCTAAATTGTTCTAAATTGTGCCTAAAGGTTCAAGATGGTTCTAGAAGGAAATGTATGGTTATAAATTGATATAAATGGTTATGCATTTTTATAGATGGTTCTAAATGGTTCTATATATTGATGGCTTTGATTCATTGTAAAGGTTCTAGATGGTTATATAGGGCTCTAAATGTTTTCAGATGGTTCTGAATGGTTCTAAATAGTTAGAGATGGTTCTAAATGGTTACGGATAGTTGTGAAGGGTTATGTATGGTTCTAAATGGTTCTAGATTGTTCTGATTGGAAGGCACTTTTAGGTCGCTGTGGAGAACCCCAGTTAGTGAGCTCTTTATTCCCCTTCTGCTCTAAGCATCCAATTAAAGAGCGAAGGATGAACACTTTGCTCCTTCTCCTCCTCTACTCAATGTATTATCTCTTCCACCTTTATCCTCTCCTCTTTCTCTCCTCCTCCTCCTCCTCCTCCTTTTCCTGCTTTCTTACTCTTCCTGTCCTCTTCCTTACATCCTCTCCGTCCTTCCCTCCTCTTCTATCCTCCTCCTCCTCCTCCTCCTCCTCCTCCTCCTCCTCCTCCTCCTCCTCCTCCTCCTCACCTCTCTGTCAGTGGTTCTGTAGGTTAAACACCTCTCTCTACAAATCATTGTCAAGTTCTTGCTGACCACCTTTTAATTAATCACCGGGACATTTTTCATTGAAATCATGTTTTACATTTGGACGATTTACCTTTACGCCACCTTTAAATCTTTATTTTGAGCAATTCCCATAATTTCTTCATAAATCAAAATTTATATGAAAATAAAGGACATGACAGCAGTCATATGTTTTGTGACCTTCACTATAAGCCTACCCTAGCTTTATAGCTTTCATACATGTATATCGTACATTGTATCATATTACTCCAACTTTCCTTGGTACGAGGGTACCCAAAGGTTTTGATCATGTTTTGCCTCCCAGCAATAGAGGAGAACCACAGTTCTAAACTCTAAAACTCTAAACTCAATAAAAATGACAAAAACTACATACACATCCGTGTGTATGTGTGTGTTTGTGTGTGTGTGTGTGTCTGTGTTTGGGGGGGTTTATGTGTGTGTGTGTGTGTGTGCTGTACAGACACACTCGAGGACACACACACACTCCTTGGCAGAAACATGCAGGTCATAAATAGTAATCAATATAAAATATATTGAATATATTTAAGGCTTGTTTGCTTCGATTGGTTGTAAGATTGGTGTTTGGTGTGACTCCCTTTGTAAACTAAGATGTTTGATACGGTTGAGTTTTCCCATACTTTGATGAAAGCAGAACAAAGGCCAGGATAGTTCATGCCTCTGTGAAAAATGAATTCCTTTGTGTTTGTCCCTGGGCTGATGCCAATCAGCCCGATAACTTCAAAACATCAGACGTATAATAAATATCACAGCTACCCAAACTCCCATTCCTTAGTTATGGAAGTGCTGTGTGACATGTTTTATACTCTCTTTCATTAATTTATTAGAGGCGCCAATAGCTTGGCGTGAACCCAGAACCCCAATGAAAGACATGTGCGTGTGCCCCCCGCACACACAAGTTGAGTTAGAACATGTAGGAGGAGACACAGCCATAAATATCCATGCATCCAAGTAGCTAGCGGAGGTAAAGAATAAGGTCTCTTTCATGTAAGAAACATGATCACAGGTGCCGTGTTGCGTGGGGTAGAAAGAGCAGCGCCTTCTAGGAAGATACCTCACCCTCACACACTCACGGAAACACAGACACGCACACTCTTACATACACATGGCAACTATCTAGCCAACCATTCACCCTCCATCCACCTATCTTGTCCATTCAGCTATGAACCATCTATCATCCATCTATCTTACTCTCATTTATCTATTTGTATATTAATCCCTCATCCAACCATCCATCTCTCATCTGTCCACCAATCTACCCTCCATCCATCGATCATCCAACCTCCATCCATTCATCCATCTGTCATCTTCATGCCCTTTCTCGTGGCCAGGGTCAGCTGTCTATCTCAGCTGATGGGACATGCACACACACACACACACACACACACACACACACACACACACACACACACACACACGCACACGCGCACACACACACACACACACACACACACACACACACACACACACACACACACACACACACACACACACACACACACACACACACACACATCCTATGGGTAATTATCCACTGATCCTACCAAGGTCTCTGGATATCTGCACCATCACATTACGTACTACTGGGATTTATCTGTGCAACGGTCATTATGGGAAGGCCACACACAGTGGTCTTAATGGATGTGTCTTCTGTCCGGTTTTGAGTAACTAACTGCTGTGAGTTAGCAGCCAGCCTGCTTGGTATGAGGTTCATTTACCTCCTCTCACCAAACGAAGGCGTGTGTTTAACATTGGGCCCGTTGGGAGGCGTCTGCTTGGCTGGGTGAAGGGTAATACATCCCCGGCTGCCCGATAGCTCTCTAGGGCCTTAACTGAGTTTTATTTTTCAACTAAAACCCACATGCCCTAGGCTATCCTGGGAAAGTAATATAAGACCCACGCCACACCTGAATAATGTAGCAGGTGAAAGGTTGTGTTGGAAATACCACCTTTATGAAATATAAGGGAGAGAAGAGGTGGGGGAGAGGGCCATCGCAATTACCTTCATTCATAACCAGCCAGCCAGCCCTGTTAATTATTAGTGGTATTAATAAATGTCCTTGCTTAAGGTCTACTGCTTTTACAGCTCAACTTCTACTTATTAAAAATATTATCATGATTAGAGTTGTTTTTTGAGAAAGGATTGCAGGGTCTAGGGTCTCTAGGCTCTAGGGTTCTGAGTTCTGGGGTTTGATCCTTGGGTGGTGGACTTTCTAGTGGTCAAGGGGATTCGTTAGCAGAAGAAAGGTTCTGGGTTCCACAACCACACTGTGCTCACAGAGCTTTCTAGGATTTGAAAGATCGTCTGTCAAAAATCTGCCCTTTATATCATGAAGACCGTCTTCCCTTGCTTGCTTCCAATGCATTAGGTTTTGTTGGAAGGGTCAAGGAGTTTAATATTCTATCCATCAGTCTGTTTAACCGTATAATGTTGGCCTAGGTTGTAATATTTCCTATAAGTTATCCCAGCAGCAGAATGCATGTTGTAGTTGACCAATCAAACATTTTCACTTAGTTATAAGTTAAAGATTGACTTATTAAAAAATAATGAGCATTTCAACAAATCATTTATTGAAAAATGCTAAAAAGATTATATTGATATTGCTTGTGTATATTTGCTGATAATGCATGCAGTGATCATAGGAAATTATTCCAGCATCAACATCCTAACTATGCCTCACATTTTTCTAGGCAGCTAGAATGCCTCGCATGTTTCCTGGTAAGTTGCCAGAGGTTTTCTAGCACAACAGAGAACGCCGCACATGTTTCCTTTATAGGCGGCCAGAGGTCTTCTAGCACAACAGAGAACGCCACACATGTTTCCTCAGTAATCTACCAGAGGTGTTCTAGCTCAACAAAGAGCACCTCACATAATTCCTTCATAGGCTGCCAGAGGTCTTCCAGCACAACAGAGAACGCCTCACATGTTTCCTCAGTAAGCTGCCAGGGGTCTTCTAGCACAACAGAGCAGAGCACAAATCAGCCACCTGCTAAAGTTTATGATGTTATTAGAGAACACAGCCTGACCTTGATGTTTCCTTGGAACATTTAGCCAACCCCAAGGTGGGCATTATCTTGATGAATATTCTGCTCTGCTGACAGCAACACGGCTGCTTTATTTACCCAGCGAGCGGTAGCGCCACGCCTTGCTAGGCCGCACGCCACCGCCTCATGCTGCGTCCTCCTCTTCCTCATCCGTCACGTTCTCCGGTGGTGGCCCCCACCGCCCCACAACCTACTACAGTGTGAGAGTGTGAGAAATGCGCTCATTGCAAATGACGGTTAGACATTATACTAAAAGCCTCAGAAAAACCTACAGGCTGAGAGCGGTCCCGGCTGTTTGAAATGTTAGCTCTTATATGTACACAATACAAGATAGCAGAGTAAGACGTTTTAACTCTATTAGGTTATGACATGATAAGATGTAACTTTAATAGAAGGTATGACAAGAGATTTAAGATTGAACTACATTATAAACCTGAACTATGAGGTTATGAAATAAGATATTAAAGATTTAACCTTAATATAAGGCTGTAACAATGTAATAGAAGGTTATTACTGGAGATTTAACACTTTTAGAAGGTTATGACATTTAATAAAAGGTTTTGACACAAGATATATACGATACAATTGCATCAAACGTTTAACATCAAGATTTAAGATTTAACTTTTATAGAAGATAATGATCTCAAAGATTTTTGATCAAAGTCGTCGTACGTCTTTTGTTGTTTTGAGAATGAAAGACAATATTATGTTTGTAGTTGACCGCAGAACTGAAGAGTAACAATAAAATCATATTTTTTTTCAATCCTGTTAACCTGCAAGCATGTGTGTGTGTGACTTTTAGACCTGTGTGTTATTGTCTTTCTTTGGGATTAGATTCATCAAAGTTAAATCGGCCCCACTTCACCAGTCAGACCACCTCTCTTGTCTCATCACATCACCTCTGGTCCATTTCTCCTCCGCTGTGTTCTCATCTCTGCTCCTCGGATCCCCTCTGATTTCATCTCCTCTCCTCTCTGCTCCTCTCATCCCCTCTGATGTCCTCTACCCCCCTCTCCTTTCCTCTCTGCTTCTCTCCTCTCCTCTGATTCCCTCTCCTCTCCTCTCCTCTGATTTCATCTCCTCCCCTCTCTTTGCTCCTCCCCCCCTCTGATGTCCTCTACCCCCCACTCCTTTCCTCTCTGCTTCTCTCCTCTCCTCTGATTCCCTCTATTCCCCTCTCCTCCCTTTTCCTTTCCGCTCTGTTTCTCTCCACTCCTCCCCTCTCCTTTCTTCCCTGCTTCTCTCCTCTCCTCTGATTTCATCTCCTCCCCTCTCTGCTCCTCTCCCCCCCTCTGATTTCCTCTGCTCCCTCTCCTTTCCTCTCTGCTTCTCTCCTATCCTCTGGATTCCTCTCCTCTCCTCTCTGCTCCTTCCATCGCCTCTGACTTCCTCTCCTCCCCTCTCCTTTCTTCTCTGCTTCTCTCCTCTAATCTGATTTCCTCTCCGCTCTCTCCCCCTCTCCTTTCCTCTGCTTCTCTCCTCTCCTCTGATTCCCTCTCCTCTCCCCTCTGCTCCTTTCATCTCATCTGATTTCCTCTCCTCTCCTCCCCTCTCCTGTCATCTCTGCTTCTCCTCTCTCCTCTGATTCCCTCTCCTCTCCACTTCCCCCCTCTGATTTCCTCTCCTTTCCTCTCTGCTTCTCTCCTCTCCTCCCCTCTCCTTTCTTCTATGATTCTCTCCTCTCCTCTGATTTCCTCTCCTCCCCACTCCTCTCTGCTTCTCTCCTCTCATCTGATTTCCTCTCATCTTCTCTCTGCTTCTCTCCTCTCCTCTGCTTTCCTCTTCTCTCCTCTCTGCTTCTCTCCTCTGGGTTCTCCTCTGCTTCCCTTCTCTCCTCTGGTTTCCTCTCCTCCCCTCTCCTTTCCTATCCTCTCTGCTTCTTTCCTCACCTCTTATTTCCTATCCTCCCCTCTCCTGTCCTTTCTGCTTCCCTCCTCTCCTCTGAATTCCTCTCCTCTTCTCTCCTATATGCTTCTCTCCTCTCCTTTGATTTCCTCTCCTTAAAACTTTGCTCCCCTATTCTCCTCCAAAATGCATAATTTGCCTCAGCCGACCACACATCATTTATGGATTGTTACACTTGCAGTCTCACGCCAATAAAAACCAAGAGCACACTCCTTCCTGCAATGCCCATGTTGAAAGCTATGAACGTTGGTGCGGAGAGAGTTTGGGAGTGTTAAGTTCCAGAAGATGCACATGAAAGGGGCAGAAGATCACAGAGCGGCCCCACGAGCGTTCCTCCGTGCATGAGGCCTGAGAGAACACGGGCTGAATATTACCCACACTGATGTTCGCTGGTGTAATGAAGCTGATGATGGAGAAACCCCTTGCACACACACACACATCTGAGCCGCCTGGCTCTCCCACCTCTCGAAGGGGTCTCTGCAGTGCAAAAGCCCACTGTACGCAGAGCCAATTTACAAACCATTGAGGAAATCTAACACCAACTTGTGTTTCTCATTACGTGTGCTTTTAAACATGAATCAGAGAGCCTTTCTCAGTAGAGAAATATGTTATATAAATGCAATCTCTCTCAATATGTAGATTGAATCATATTATGTAATATAGATTGAGTATTTATAGATGTAGCTGGTTTGTTAAATAATATTATTAGTTTTATGCTACGGATACCTCCTTTCTATACTTTTGATAACTAGTTTAGATATTTTTAGTTTAGTTTGTGTTGCTTGTTGCGCTGGAATTTTGTGTGTTTTAGGCAGGACTGAGTATACAAAGTTCGCCTATACTTGAGAAGTGAAGAATCGGGCTGGAGAAGGGGTTCCAGTGGTACACATACCAGCGGAGCTATGGCGACTAGGCCGGGGACGAGAGCCGCTGCGAAGGCAAGCAGAACCAGGAGAGGAACGGATGACTTAAACCTTGCCTTTCATCGATTGTAATGGGAAACTCGAGATCGCTGGCCAACGAGACAGCATCATGACGGAAAGGCTAAGGCAGTGGGACAGTGTCTCTGGGAGCACCCTTATCTGGTTCTTGGTCCGTACCTGTTGGAAACAGCTGCTCTTTCCTGTGGTGTGTAACACGGTTCTATCTTTATTTCTATTATGTGCTTTGTACATGATTAGGTCGTATTGTTAGCAAATTTAAAGCTCATATTGTTGATGTTCTCCAGCTGTATGTCACTTATTAGCCTGATGTGTTCCACAATTTTCTCACTTTCATTAAGTATGGTGAACAACTTTTTCAAGCTAAAGATTATAGGACTGAGGTCCTTATCATTGCTTCAGGAAATATAGCGTCCCTGTCTGCTCAGTGGTTTCTGTCCCTTTTTTCAGATACACTGAAATTCCGTGTATCTGAAAATTTACCGGCCTCTGCAAAACGTCTCTTGACTGTCTACAAATGGTCAAGAACACTTCAGGAAAGCTAAAGACTAGTTCAAGCAAGACCCCTCACATTACACCCATCTAAGCTTCATTGCATTTGCTTCCCATCATGTTAAAGATCTAGTTTAAGGTATTTTGTTTTTACATTTAGAGACTTGGTCAGGCCTCGGTGTACATCTCTGGCCTATTACATCCATTCTGCCGTCACAGGATGACAGACACCTCCCCCCAGAGCCTTCGTGAAAAACGACTGGGAATTAAACCATGGCTCCATCTCCACACTCTGACAAACTTTACACAATGTGTGAAATGCAAAACAAGGGAGAATAAAATGTTGATTTGCTGTGCACCAATATGTAACCAAGAAGGTCGACTGTTTTCCGAACGATGAACCATGCCTCCCTCCCCCCCCCCCCCCCTCTCTTCTACTAGGGTACCATAGATGAGGCACGGCAGCCCTCCCCACGAGACAACCTTGTGCCTGACCCCTCCCCTCAAACCAGCCTGTCCCTCATGCCAGAAGACATCCTGACAACACCCTTCAACTCCACCAGCACCTTCATCAGGTCCAGCCAGGTGAGACGGGAGCAAAACACAAGGGTGCTTCGGACGTGTGCCGGACCATTTGCAGGAGTGTTCCAGCACTTCTTCAACCTCTCCCTGAGACTGAAAAAGGATCTATGGAAGACCTGAATTTGTCTGAGCAAAAATAAAGGATGTCCCACTCCCAACTCAAACCTGGAGATACCGAGAAGAACAGTGAGATTCTGCCAACAAACAAATTATGTACAGCCCACTGATGTTTCGTCAACTATTAACAGGTTCTCCAGCGAGAATCTAAGGAAGAAGTGCCTGTATTTCATACCGATGCATAATACCTCGCTTACGTATTTTAAACCCAGCAAGTCTTGACAAAGTAGGCTCACTGTAAATGAGGTATCAAGCATTGTGGGCTAGACAATGTTTTACATTTTACAAGACTCCAATTGAATCAAAATAGGGTCAAAAGATGTTTATCATCATATCTGAATGTGTCCAAACATTTTGTGCGAAAACATTGAGATTGGTAAAAACTATCGATAACAATTCGATTTAATTTGCAATTACATCTTAAATGTTTGCAGTTACTAAAAAGCTTTTCAGTTACACATCAGTTTGGCAGTCTAACATATATCTGTTTGGGTTGAGAACATTCAAGCAGAACTCAATTGTATGTGAGAAAAGTTTATATAATAAATCTATGATCTACTAACAAAACTACAAACCAAACCTACAAGCAGAAAACTTTCCCACATTTAACCAGGACTTTGCAGATGCCCTTCAACTTTCCGTCAGCATTAGCGTTGCCAGATGTACGATTATTATCGTATTTGTACGATCATTTTGTCTTCTGTAGGATGTCCGATAATAATGCCAGAATTCTCACAACAGGAATTTCCCTACGTCCATATTCACGAATCTCTTCTCGCGTGACGTCATTTTACCAATCTTTGTTGTGATTATGGATGCGACTCATAAGCATAATTTCCATGCAGATGCTGAACAGGCTGCAACCTGTATTGTGATATTTTTTTTTACTTTTTTTTTAGAGTTTTATTTGAGTGAGTCCCGAAAGATGACCCCCTCCCACGCGTCATATAACTTCATTAGCTACTCTGACATTTTTTGATTTATAAGTGAGGTCCAATGTATTCTGTCTCAATAAATACGTCCGCTGAAATAATGCACTTACTTCTATTTGTTCCCTTGGTCAAGTACGATTTACTTAAGTCTCTAGTATGATATTTGAACATTTCCCATCTGGCAACAAAAACTGTATTTTGACTTATTTAATTCAGTTAGAATGACAGAACCATGGACAAGTGTGATCCAAAGTTTCAAGGTTTATGAAAGGTAATTATTTCCTGTTAATCTTTTACTGTCAACTTTTAACTTTTTCTGAAAGGATAACCAAACACATTTGGCTGCTCTACCGGTTTATATTTTCACAATGTTGATCACACTTCCTTTCCTGTTTGGTTATGTCAGAAAACTTTAGAGGTGCTTTCAAAGACTGTCTTGACTGTGGTTGTGTTAAAAAATAATGATCCCATAATGTTTGCTGTTGCATTGCGTTAAGGTTTGAAGGTATGAAAATATGGATACCGCCCAAGCATAGACAGCACACGGCAGCTTGCTGGGGAGGTGGTATCAAGGCTAGAGAGCTTGACTAGCTCAACAAGCCGGTGCGAAAGGCCCTCTCCGTTGTTGGGCTAGAGCAGGCTGTAGTGGAGAGGAGGAGAGGAGCATCCCCTCTCTGATTAGTTGTGGCAGCTGGGGAGTCTTTTTTGCCATAGGCTCATTCCCCCAAGGAGCAAAAAATGCTCTGTTTGAGTGCCTGAAGAACATAAATAACAGTCCTCTGAGTGCCATCATTCAAAAATCCTAATTGAGAATTCAACAAAGCTGCTTAATACTACATTAGATTTACTTTTTTGTCACTTTCATATTCTGTTTATCTTTATTTGGGCACTATTCTGTCTCATATCTCGATTTGGCTGTCTTACTCCAGCTGCTGTAACAATTGAATTTCCCCACCAGGGGATAAATGAAGTGTTAGCCGATATCATCTTATCTTATCTTATAAAGACTCATACTTGTGAATTCGAAAGCCTGCCTATTGTGAGCTAAAACTTGTAATACAATGAATATTTTGTATTGAAGAAATTCTTGAACTCTGATTAATGGTAACCATAACCTTTACAAGTGTTAAGGTAGCTGCGGGTGCAGGCAGGCAGGTAGGACCCAAACGCAGACGGTTTCAGGAAACGGCACTTTATTCAAGCCTAAAGGCTAAGGCACAGGAATCAGGGAACTCGGGAGACAACTCGGAACTCGGGAGACTACAGGGAACTCGGAAGACGACAGGGAACACGGAACACGCAAGACTAACCACCAACACTAACCACAGCAAACCACGATAAACCACAATGACAGCACAAGGAACAAAGGAAAGACGAGGGCTTAAATAACAAACACAACGAGGAACAGCTGAGACACATTAGGGGAGGGAACAGTAATCAACACAGGAGGGAAAACACAGGGAGACACCCACACCCTGACAGTACCCCCCCGTTAAGGGTCGACTCCCAGGCGACCCACGACAAGCAAAAAACAAAGAAAGTCAAACCCAAAACGGGTGGGTGGAGGGGCGCCAGGAGGGGGGAATCAAAAAAAAATAAATGGACTGGGGCAGAGCCGAGGGACGTCAGGCGGGCGGCCAGAAAACTGCCCCAGGGCATGGCAGGGAGCCTCAGGCGGACGGCCTGAGGGGCAAGCAGAGGCAGAGTGACGGCGGAACCCTTCAGGAGGCCGGCGGCAAGGACGATGAGGGCTCAGTCGCTCAGGAGACCTGCAGTGGCACAGAACCCCCTCAGAAGCCCGGCAGCGGTGAAGGCGGAACCCTTCAGGAGGCCGGCGAAGGCGAGGTAGAGGGCGGGTCCCCTCCAGAGGAAGGCCAGGTAGAGGGCGGGTCCCCTCAGGAGGCAGGCCAGGTAGAGGGCGGGTCCCCTCAGGAGGCAGGCCAGGTAGAGGGCGGGTCCCCTCAGGAGGCGGGCCAGGCAGAGGGCGGGTCCCCTCAGGAGGCAGGCCAGGTAGAGGGCGGGTCCCCTCAGGAGGCGGACCAGGCAGAGGGCGGGTCCCCTCAGGAGGAGGGCCAGGCAGAGGGCGGGTCCCCTCTGGTGGCAGGCCAGGTAGGGGGCGGGTCCCCTCTGGTGGCAGGCCAGGTAGGGGGCGGGTCCCCTCTGGTGGACTGGGTAGAGGGCGGGTCCCCTCTGGTGGAAGGCCAGGCAGAGGGCGGGTCCCCTCTGGTGGAAGGCCAGGCAGAGGGCGGGTCCCCTCTGGTGGAAGGCCAGGTAGAGGGCGGGTCCCCTCCGGTGGAAGGCCTTGAAGGGGAACCCCCCTCGGGAAGGAGTGGAGGAGGGCCCCCACAGGCAGGAGCGGGGAGCGTGCCTCCCCTGGACGGTCTGGAGGGCGGACCCCCTCCGGCAGGAGCAGAGGCCGGTCCCCCTCTGGAAGGAGCAGGGGGCGGGCCCCCTCAGGCAGGAGCGGAGGGCGGACCACCTCAAGCAGGCGAAGAGGCCGGTCCCCCTCTGGAAGGCTAGGAGTGGGCTCAGGAACCGGACAGGGCTCGGGGACCGGAGTCAAAGCGGGAGCTGGAGTGCCAGGAGGAACCGGGTGGTACCCCAAACTCTCCCAGCGAGCTATCGCCTTCATAAAAAATGAATCCTGCAGCTCACGGCTAACCGGGTGGCACCCCAAACTCTTCCAGCGATCTATTGCCTTCAAAATAAATATATCCTGCCGCTCACGGCTAACCTGATCGTCCGCTGGGTCCATTCGTGGTGCTGTCATTCTGTTAAGGTAGGTGGTGGTGCGAGCAGGCAAGTAGGACCCAAACGCAGACGGTTTCAGGAAACGGCACTTTATTCAAGCCTAAAGGCTAAGGCACAGGAATCAGGGAACTCGGGAGACAACTCGGAACTCGGGAGACTACAGGGAACTCGGAAGACGACAGGGAACACGGAACACGCAAGACTAACCACCAACACTAACCACAGCAAACCACGATAAACCACAATGACAGCACAAGGAACAAAGGAAAGACGAGGGCTTAAATAACAAACACAACGAGGAACAGCTGAGACACATTAGGGGAGGGAACAGTAATCAACACAGGAGGGAAAACACAGGGAGACACCCACACCCTGACAACAAGTTGTACAATAAAGTGCGATTGTAATTGAATTGACAGTGTTGGTGTGTTAATGCAGCTTAACTTTTAAGTATTCTCAGAGTGATTCAGCATTGCCCTTGAGCTAGAATCTCCCATCGAACGTCGACGAGGCTGAGGCATTTTTCTTTAAAAGATGTGACCCAGCGATTGCAACGCCACTATGAGGAATTTAATAATATAACTGAGAATCTGTTATGAAAAACCATCAGTCAGACTCACTTTGGAGAATATGAATCATTGAGAAGAAGGTATAGGCCGTTGTCATCACCAAATAAACCATGGACCTATCTTATAGGCTATCTCTATATCCAAGTCAAAGAAGTATTTGATAGAAAGGCGGCCAAAATCTGTTCTGTAGAACAAACTGACAATCTTAGACACAGATTTACTGACAACACACATACCTGTAGATAAGAGTCCCTTCAGAGTTTGATGTCAAACACAACGCACTATCCACACAGCAATTCCATCATCATTGACATAAATATAAAGATTAAAGATTAAAAAAGATTATGGATGGTCATTTACAAACCACTCCAAACCAGTTGAACTATATTTACAATTTATTTTCCTTCCTATTTTAAAGATACAGGGAAATAGGATTAGAGGTATACAAGCAGACAGTATATATGAACAGACAGTATATTCAGGGGTTCGAGTGTGATGGAATTTCATGTTAAAGTCACGTGTTGATATCTATGCTATATATATCCCTGTGTGAATAAATGTTGATGATCAAACAAAGGCAGTAGCAAGAACAGTCTCCATACTGTCTAACATAGGTCTGGAACATTACAAAAATATAAGCACTTAGTAGAAACTCCCAATATATATATAATTATAGGTACCTCAAATAATTAATTTAGATATTATAAGGTTTGTTGACACAAGACAACGTCAGTTAAACAAATAAAATCACCCGTAAAAATGGGCTATTGACCCAGACTTTTTTTCCTGTCATTAAATGAACACTCAATGACTAGTGTAGTGGGTGTACAAAGGAAAAAGGCAGAGTTATGAATGATCTGAGTTTGTGTGCTTGCTAATCCCTCTTTCCACTCTCTCTTTGTCTCTGTCTCCGTGCATGTTGTTTGTGTGATGGTTAATTGGATGATTGCTTATTTATTGAATGGATGAAACATCCTCTGAAACCAATGGCTGAATCCATCTGCGTTGATAAAATGATTAACTCTGCAATGCCTCAATTATGGTGTTCAAAACCATGGCCACGACACATCTATATCTCTTTATGTCTGGAGTGACAAATTCAATTGAAAAGTATTAAATTCCAAATGGATGTTTAAGTGTTCTCTGTGTCAAAAACCCACCAAACACGTCCTTGTGTATTTTGCGCCGTAGACTGCCGGAAAACAAGGTTATGCATGAGTTTCAAACAAACTCATACCCAAGTGATACCCAAGTGAAGTGAAGTGACTGTCACAAGCCTTAAGAAACATATCAGCAGTGTTGTGGAAGGCACAGCAGGTAGGCAAAACGCTGCTCTGGCCTCTTATTGATACCACCCCCGGAATTGTTCTCCATTTATCAGAAAGGCTCCAACAAGGCACTGCAACTTCATCCCTTATTCCCTCTGAATGGAGCGCTTTTTTCATTGCACGACCGTCTTCTTATTTCCCTGTCTCAACTGCTTGCAACATACACACACACACACCCCCACATACGCACACACCGACACACACACACACACACACACACACACATACACGAACACACAGATACATGAACAATGTTCATGTATCTGTGTGTTCGTGTATGTGTGTGTGTGTGTGTGTGTGTGTGTGTGCGTGTGTGTGTGTGTGTGCGTGCGTGTTTGAATGGATGCATGTTCATTGTACATGCTTCCTTGCATCCATTCAAACACGCACGCACGCACGCACACACACACACACACACACACACACACACACACACACACACACACACACACACACACACACACACACACACACACACACACACACACACACACACACACACACACACACACACAAACAGGCCCAGCTACATGCACATGCAACAACTCACACCCACGGGCACATATATATGTGCAGACATACACACATATACACATACACATACACACACACACACACACACACACACACACACAAACACACACACACACACACACACACACACACACACACACACACACACACACACACATCTCAATGCCCACACATATGCACATGGAATACATTTCCCACACACACACACACACACACGCTCCCTCCCCATTTTTTCCCTGTCAGAGCCCACATTGGTTGGAGCTAAAGGAGGTAATACTGGAGGTGCTTAAGCGTAGCTTGATAGTTTGTGTGCCCTACAGGGACGGCCCCACTAGATATGGATGGGAGCCGTCTGGGAGCCTAATGCTAACGCTTCAATCCCAGCCGCTGTGGCAACTTATTGGCAAACACATTACTTTAAATTTCTTTTTCTCAATCAATTCACTGGAAGGCTAAAAACCAATCTCGACCGTGGCAGTGGCGGTAGTGACGGCGGTGGCTTCGCTAGCAGAGTGATGAGTCGTGGAGGCTGTGGATATCCACGCGGTCGTTGAGTCCTCTTCGCAAACCGTGGTCAGAAGGAGGGGGAGAGGATGGAATGGTGGGTGATGGTTGAGAAAGGGTTGATAGATACCCAGAGTAGGAGGAGGGACACCTCACACTAAAATAAAGATCTTAAAATATATCGAAATAATATATATTAAATATCATCAAATTCTTTGTATATATAAATGATAAATATATATTAAAGATATATGCCAGATTAAGCTGTTCCTAAAGACTATTCAAGGGGATTGAACGCAAAATATATATATTTTTTTGCGTAATATTATACGATCGTCAACACATTTGACTATGTATGGTCGCCGAGACGTGCCTATCTAACTGCATAACCAAAACGCTTTGCAAATTTGCAAAAACACAAGCGTATCAGCAAATAAAAATGCAAAAAACACAAAACAAATGCAAAGCAACAACACAACTGCAAAAGTCACACAAATGTAACAGTCACAACATAACAGAATTGAGAGTCTACACTGTTGACGATGAACTCATACAGTGAATGTTGATGCTAACATTTAAACAATTAGCTCTTCTATTCATGAATAGGCTATAGTATGTAATAATAGTTTGCCGGTTATAATGAGCGATCCATTGACACTCACTTCCGTTGTGTTTTGTCTTTTTGCATATGCATTGCAGGTTTTGTGTTTGTGTTGTGGCATTTGCATGTTTTGTTGCTGCATTTGGGTTGTTTCCATAATCTGAAAACGATACACGTTTCGTTCGATGCACCTTGGCCATAGAAATCCATTACACTCTTTGACGTAACGATGGGTGGACACTCAAGGTGGCTAGGTTTGTGTGGATGTCGGTAGCTCCTTATGGGCAGAAAAGAAAAGAAAGTGGCTTATGCTTCTCAGACAATTATAGAATAATACCACGTTATGTTTGTGTGTGTGTGTGTGTGTGTGTGTGTGTGTGTGTGTGTGTGTGTGTGTGTGTGTGTGTGTGTGTGTGTGTGTGTGTGTGTGTGTGTGTGTGTGGAGACGTGTAGAGCTCCGTATGGTTTTTGGATTTTGATATTCGTTTTCTGAGAGAGGGTTCAGCCTTCGTACACTTAGTACAACACCATGGAGTTTGGCACATCTTATATACAACTTAACTGTAGGCCTACACAACAACGCTACTAAAAAGAGTATCAAAATGTTGCTTGTGGCTGTTGTTGGGTTGTCACCGCGGGGATAACCCCCCCTCCCTAGAACTTTCAGCTTAAATGTTTTTTCAGTGTTTCAATCAACATGGTCTCACAGGAATCCGTGAAATGACTACGGTCGGACGCTTAACTCGAAATCCGTGGCCACATCACGGAAACACGCCGATATCCGTGTGTGAGCCACGGAATATCATTGTCATTTACTTGCATTGGAGCAACTTCCGTGGACACAACAAGGACAATTTAAGTGTTTCAGTGAGACCACCCCGGGTTTTGAGTTAAGCCCCCGTGGTCGACTCGCTCGTTGAAAAGGGGATCTGTGTGAGCCACGGAACATCAGCGTCAAAAAAAACAGGACAGGACACACCTCAAACCCCTTACATAAAGCACACTCGGAGCAGTGTATAGACTTGTGTGTAGGGGAAGAAGGAGGAGCAATGTTGGGTGGGCATTGGTGTCACTTGTGTCATTGCTGTGTGTGATATATATATATATATATATATATATATATATATATATATATATATATATATATATATATATATATATATAGAGAGAGAGAGAGAGAGAGAGAGAGAGAGAGAGAGAGAGAGAGAGAGAGAGAGAGAGGACATATAAAAGAGGTATAATGACAGAGAGCCCAGCGGGGGAAGAGAGATTGAGAGAATAGACAAGAAGGACGTTGGGCATCTTCAGTGTGATGGGCGCCAAGGAAGAGAATAATGAAACACAGATGAGGTATTAATATGCCGCTGAGGTCTTTGATGGAGGGTGCTTGGAAATATTTAAAAGGTTACCATATGAATAAACATGGAGCCCAAGCCGAAAGAGATCTAGACAATGGTAAAGACGAGCATAGAGGGCGAGAGAGAGAAAAAGAGGCAGGGCCATGTATTGTCTGTGGACGCCTAACGGGAGGTTCTCTTCGAGGTTGTCAGAGGCCGACTGGAGCTTAAGTGATGGTTGGAGGCCGGTCAGTGAGTCACCATGACAACCATCTACTGTTCTTCTTGGGATGTAATATCCGGACTTGGAAGGTTTATTAAAGAGGCATTTCCATCAAGGGCTCTTGACATGCCATCCCTGAGATGCGGCGTCTCACACGCGCTGCCTGACGCGTTCCCGAGGCCTGTTTCACCGATCTGTCATGCGCATGCATGACAGCGGAGGAGGGATCTGAAGGGATCCCTTCCGACTCTCAGAAGGAGTGGTTTCCATGATAGGTTATTCATCAACCGCAGTGCAGAATGACCTTGTTGTTGGTCGATGTACGGCCTTGTCCCTCCCAACTGTTGTTTTTTTCTGAATTTGGATTGAGTGTAAGTCCTTATTTTCTTTTCTTCGGTTTTGTAGAAATAAGCCATTGTGTGTTGAGTGTTGACGGTAGAGTTATTTTTATATTCCATTTATCCACTCATGTATTTGGCCTTCTGTCAAGATACCAGCTTTGTTCAGGATACTTGTGATGGTTGTCTTTTGTGTGGCACCAGGTAAAAAGGTTACCGTTATAAAAGCACAACCCATGAAAAATGTCCACGGCTTGTGTGAGGAATTATATGTTTAAAAAAATCGATGTCCCAAAAACTTTGCCCTCCCAGACAAATGTAGTTTCTTTCCTCAAATAAGAACTTGGACCATCTTTTATTTGAAACATTAACCAGCACCGTTCAACAGGATGTTGCAATCTTTACACCTGTCCTAATTTTTCATAAGGAGAGAGTTCGAACATCTCATCTGAAACATCTTTTGTCAAGCTGTCACTCACTACAGCCGGCAGATCCTAACATAGAGTCCACCTAACGAGTAGAACGTGTCATATAACATCTGGCAATCTAAAGTAGCGCCCAAGAAGCCATAACCTGTAGCAGCAAAACTATTTCTCTAGAATCTGGCACATGCTCACCCTTGCAGGGAAATAGAACAAATAGAGAGAGACAAAACCACCATCTTCATCATGATTATACATAGATGTTGAAGATGGTGACTGTTGGCACTTCCTTAGCATTGTTCTCCAAGGATGCTGTGTGACTGCATTGTGGCTTATCTACCATGCTGCAACGCGATATACGCTCAGAGAGGACATTTTGGCAGAGGCTTAGCTACAGTGGCCCGGTCATTACTACGGATAAGATGGTGGGAGAGCTGGGATGGTGTTGGTTGGTTTGAGTGTGGTTGCATGATGGACGGTTGGTTGGCGGCTGTCTGGATCGCTGGTGTTTGGAGTTGTGGTCGAATGATGGCTGGTTGGAAAGTCTGTACTTTTGATGGGTCATTGGTTGGATGGCTCTGTATTGGGATGGATTGCTGCTTGGATGGTCTATGGTCAGATAGCTCTGTATTTGGATTATTGGATGGTCTGTGTTTGATGTGTATGGTGTATTGGGATGGGTGGCTGTCTGGACGGCTGTGTATGGGCATGAGTTGGATGGAGAGAGTCTTGGTTCGATGGTCTGTGTTGAATAGATGGTGGCAGTTTGGATGATGGTTGACTGTATGGTTGGATATGGTGGTTTCTTGGATGAGCTGCGTGGATGGTTGAACAGAGGTGTGGGTGGATGGGGGGCTGGTTGGATGAGTGTTGGTGTTTCTATTAGAGTAGCATTTAGCTCCTGGCAAAACCGTGCTCTTTATGATGTCTCAAAGTGCCGTAAATTGAATCCCCTGTTCTCTATCTAATTTTGGATAGCATCTCACACAATGTCAAGTCGTTCTAGCGCCGTCACCTCCATTAAGTGCTTACATAAAGGAGGACATGGAGAGCACTGATGTTAACAGACTCTTAGAAGACTGGAACAGGGCGCACCTTTATTACTCTTGGAAACCTTTCTTTTTTCTTTAGTGTGACAGACCAACATTGACCCTGGAAGTAAAAAGCTTTGAGATGTGCAGCATATATAACACATTTTCATATTATCTTATTATTATTTAAAAAGTAATACATCATTTTTCGAAGGCTGATTTGGCATGCGGATGTAGATGCGGTGCAAGTCAGCATCGCATAAAGACCTGTCCATGAACTACTTCAATAACTCAGCATTTTTATCTGCCTCTTTATATGTATTTTATACATATATATACACTTTATTATATATTCATGCATACCGTGTGTTCATTTTGTTCTTTGCACATTTAATTTACTGACATACTTATTTTCTTACCATACTTTATGGGTTTTCTATGTTTTACTTAAAGGATTTTTATTTTCTATTATCTCGAGTTGAGCAATTCTAACAGTAACTATTTCTAGAGGGAACAATAAACTCTTCAGAATCAGATTCTGCTGAGTGCTTTCCCATCTTTCTTATGCACACATGGGAGGGTACAGATTCTTAGATCCTATGATTGTATCTATATCATCTCCAGCAAACCACAGATAATACTGACATAATTACAATAGATAAATATGGATAGTGGGACCATAAGATATAGATTTGCATAAACAGTGATCTCTGGGGTGCCCCGGTGGCTCATCAGATATAGAGCGCGTAACATATGGGGTCAGTCCTGAACGTAGCGTCCTGGGTTCTTGCAAAAATAAATATTTAAAAAGAAATAACGCAGATCTCTTCAATCCTCACAAATTGATGCTGGGGCATCAACTACCTGCTGTGTGGCTCCGTTTCGAGACAGCAGTATGCTTGCCCAAAAGAGGGCACTGTTCCTCTGTTTAGATGTTGTGTTGATGTTGTGCTTTAACAGCGGTGCTGGCTGAAGTATAATGTTACTAGCAGGTTACATGTTGTCGCACCGCAACAGCATGGATCACTAGCAAGAACGTCATAGGTACCGTCTCTGCTGTGGCCATCAGTGATAGGTTAACGAGACACTTCACAGCTGTCTGGAAGGAGGGAGAGAGACACAGAGAGATACATGGAGATGAAGAGACTGATATATACATGCATAGAATTAGGGGGGAGAGAAGGTGGGAGAGAATGAGGAGACTGAATGGAACACAGAAAGGTTATTGGGAAGAGAATAAGAGGGAGGAAGAGATTGAGAGATTAAAGCAGAGTGGATGAAATCATTGTCTGTGTACATGTCTATCTGAATCCCCCTTTTGGTCAATGGGAAGGGGGTCAACAGGCTTAATGATGGAGGAAGAAATTCTGTTATAACCTTTGCTTCTTTAACACAGAAAACTCCACCAGTTAGACGGAGATGAAGTTCACTAAAAGCTTTCTGGGTGGGTTTTCAGTGTCTGCTCATTATTATGACTCATCATGTAGAGAGGCGGGAAAGGTGTGAGGTGAAGATTGAAAGCGGGAGATAAAAGGTTATAAAATGTGTTAAAAGGTTGTCTGGCTAGCTAGAGTCACACCTGGTCACACCTAGCTCTCTTGCTAGCATGTACGGTCTAGCTGTAGCCTTAATAAAAGTCAATAAGTAATTTTGTTTAGTTTAAGCTTTGCTTTTAATTACCAAGAGGAAAAGGAAGAGTGGGTATGGTATTTGACTCCTGGCTAAAAGGTTTGGGTTCAAACCCCAATGTCCTTGAGCAATATGCTCTCTACCTGCTTGAAATAGACCTGTATCAACAAGGTAAAATACCATCAGAAAGATCCCTAAACACTATTAATGTTGTATAGAGGTGCAAGTCATACTAGTACTGACCAATACCTTAGGCATACAGTAAAGTCATCCACTTCTGAGTACACATTTTTCTTCGGTAGCATATCTGCGTAATGAAAAAGGATGGTCCCTAGCCCAGACCATGTTCCGTTTTGCCCCAGAAGTTCTGTTTATAACATAGTAGGACTTCGGGATCCAACTTTGCCTAACATGAACCCAAACTCCATCACACCAGAGGAGCAATCAGTCTGCTGGGTTAGTTAAAAAAAATCAACCCCATTGTGCAATTCCTCCAGCGTTCACACTCGCATGTTTTATTCCAGGTCTTACTTCTTAGTTCTTCTAATGGCTTTTCACTGTATCCTTATTTGAGTTTCCTCTGTCCTACAGTTCATTCTGGCTGAAGTTGGTCAAGCCAACAGGCAGAACAATGGCTTGAGGAACATCGATCAGCAACAACTTCCTGTCAATCAGCAAAACCTTCTTGTTGAAAGTGGGTGTGATACCCCTCTCCGCACGAGGAGGACCACTTCCCGACGTATATATGATATATGGACACTTTCTTTATATCTAGAGTTCTCAGGTTTCTCAGTGAAACTTCTATTTAAGGGAAGTTTCAGTGAAGCGTGTCAGAGTCATTGAAATTAAATAAAGAAGTTGAATGGCAGCCAAGTGCTTCATCCTGCCCTCTGGCTAATGGTTTCTATCTGTTTAATTGAACATAGTTGTAGTGCTTTAGAAAATGTAGACCCTCACCCTACCATGTGTAGCCGGTCATAATTGTAACCTCTGGGACCAACGTAGGTTATGTGGCCGGTCTTGAATGACTTCCGGATTCACATTATTGTTTAAGCGTCCGGACGTCTGCCTGGCACCATATTGGGTAGCCGTGCCGGATGGTGTTTGTTTCAGTGCTGGGGAGATCGCAGGGTTGAAGGTGGTGGAGCAATGTGAGGGATACGGTTGGTGGGACTGGAGGTAGGCTACATTGCCAGATCTAAGTTGTGGCCCGTGCCTATTGATGAGACCAAGCAGTTGTCTATTACCCCTTCCCCTAGATCTCGCCACTGCTGCTTTGTTTTGGGTCGTTTTATTTGATTTCCTTCTCTTTTGTGTTTGCTAGTTTTGTCCTTATTTTCTCAAACACTAACCTTTTTTTCATAACAACTTGTTGTGGCTCCGGCTTTGGGAGCGCGAGTGGGGCATCCAGCCAACTACAGGGGGTTATAGGGCTCCCCATACCACCTATGTTCCGTTCTTTTATTTTGCTGTGTTTGTGTGTGTGGTCTATAGGACTGGCCGCGCAAAGGGTGAGTAGCCTAGCGAGCTAGCTCCCCCCTCCTGCCCACGGTTGTCGTCACTTGCCAGCCATCTCCTTGGATGACACCTTTTATGACTTGTAAATAAAAATTATTGTTTGGGGGAAACTCACGTCTCCGTCTCATTTGCGAAACTGCGTATTTGGGGAACCTGGTTTTCATTTTACAATAAAACACACTTATTAGTTAGTCCTTGAACATAAAAATTTCAAGGTGGCGTAGTCGACATCTTTAGTTGCAGCTAGACTCCTTGCCACGCCCCGGTTACATTTTGGTCAATGAGGCTTAGAGACGTGTAGTAGTCTTGCTGTTTGTTGAAACAACTTGAGTAAGAAAAACAAAGCAGCAGTTGGCGCTCTGTGGAATATACTGAAGTCAGTTTGCGCTCCACGGGATCTACGAACGTCGTGGCTGACTTCCTTCTATGAACTCTGGTGGATCAGAACTCAAGTGCCTGGACTGACTTTCATTTCTGTTGCCATAGCCAGTGAGCTCCAGGAATTGAGGGACTTGACAACTCAACTGACAACCAACAGGAACCAAACTTTTTTTTTTTTTAGGCCTAGGCCTAAAGAGTTCACCGTTCAAAGCGGAATGTTTATTGCGGGGGAGGAGCCGCGGCTGCAGTCGTGATCGTAATTTCCAGTTAGTGCACCACAGAGTAATCGATATTGGAACACAGCACAGGTCACTATGAGAGTGTGATAATAGTATAACTGCCCCACCAGGCCAGTGGATGGTGGGGCAACCCAATTCCCCGGATCGAGGAGTCTCTAGTCTCTAAATGCACTATATGGGGCAAAATGGTTTTCCAACATGGATCTGGCAAGAGGCTACCACCAAGTCCCTGTTACAGATCAGGATAAAAATAAGACCTCTTGTACCCCTTTTGGCCTCCTTAAATTTAACAGAATGCTCTTTGGATTGTGCAATGCCCCCAGTAAGTTCCAACCACTGATGGAGAGGCTGTTTGGGGTCCAACATTTTCGCTCACAGCTGCTCTATCTGGATGACAATGATGTATTCTCCTCTACAGTAGACGAGCACATTAGCTGGTTAGGACTGGTTTTGTGTTGCCTGCAAAGGGAGGGACTCAAAGCCAAACTTGAGAAGTGCCAGTACTTTAAAGAGGAGGTACAGTACCTGGAGCATGTGTTCGCTTCCACAGGGGTCTCCATAGATCCAAAGAAAATTGCGGCAGTTGCTGACTGGCCAATCCCATCCAACGTCCATGAGCTGAGGTCTTTTCTGGGCTTCGCCAGCTATTACAGGCGGTTCGTGGAGGGATTTGGGAAGCTGGCATCACCACTCCATTGGCTGGTAGCAGACCTAATGGCGACCAAAAAGCGGCAGGGCTTTGGGATTGCCTTGCAGGGGGCATGGACAGAGCAGTGCAAGCAAAGTTTTGAGGGCGAAGCTTATGTCCTCGCCTGTGCTAGCCTATGCTAACTTTCTGCTCCCTTTCGTTTTAGAGGTGGTTCCAGTCGTTGGGGAACATCCTCTCTCAGGAGCAAGAGGGAAAAGTCAGGCCAATCGCGTACGCCAGCCGCAGTCTGCACCCGGCTGAAAAGAAATACAGTTCTATGAAGCTGGAGTTCTTGGGGATGACATGGGCCATGACTGAAGAGGGAGCAGAGAGAGAGACAGGGAGAAAATGGTAAGGATTTTCAGTAAAGAAGAGGCAGAAAGGGGGAAAAAGAGGAGAGTATATGATATGGAACAGGAGGAGGCGCGTTGAGAGCTTGGCAAGGAATTAGCTGATAAAAATAAGTATTTAGCGGAACAGACGGCTATTTCCACACGAGATGCGATTAACAGCATCACTTAGAGTTCATGATGTCTTTGAGATTGAACACTCTTGCCAAACCTGCCGTACAAAACCTGAAAAATATTGGTTATATATATGCTTTGAGAAACACTCTTACTATATTAAAAAGTATTACATATACATCGTTTTTTTCACTTAGGTATTGAAATGGGTCTGCTTGATATTGAAGCCTCCTGGAATATTATCATAGCACCTGTATTATTTTTTCCTACAAGAATAAAATATTTTATTACACATTGAAGTGTCCTTTGATACTGATGACTAGATCATCGTTCATTATAATGTCCTCATCCTATTTATTTATGGCTTTATGGCAATTTAATTATTAATATTTATGAATGAACATGTGCAATTTAAATAAAGATAACAACGTTTTGACAGGCAGACTGAACTCAAAGACACTATTCCGCTTTAACATCACTAATGAGCATTGAGTAGATACCTCAGAACAAACAGATTCCCTCTATCGTGTACTGTCAAAAAGAAAAACCCTTTTCAAACACTGACAAACACTGACAAATCTGAAAATTTTTCTTAATATATTTTGAAAATATGTCTATAAAACACCCATGTGTTAACCAGATACCTTGGGTGAATGTATTCATTTCAACAAAAATACCCTTTTTGTTTTGTGACTTAACAAATCATTGTCTCGTAATCAGTTTTTTTTCAGTTTCTAGAGACAAATACAGTTACCGTCCTTGTCAAGCAGAGTTAGTCAACTATGGTCCAGCCACATATTTAAATATTATTACAATTATTTAATTTCCATCATCCCGCTTATCAAAACAAACAGCAGGGTAACTTGCCAATTTCCCTACGAGACGTCTTTTGTGTCAGAGATTTCTGCTCCAATTAGCAGGTTAGAAACTGCAGTGATAAGCAGCGTTTTATTAATGCAACATTCGCTCAAAGCCATGACACACAAAGCCAGGCAGAAGATGGATGCCCAAGCTTTAATTAACCAGAGTTATTTACTAACTCAGGCATCGCTTATGGGAGCATCACTCATATAATGGATATATTAGTCGAGGAGTGGAGAGGATTAGGGGATGTAGATTCAACTTGGGATCGTCCATCTTCCAAGAGACACCCCATAACATCACTTTGAGGAACCAATATCACAGAGCTTGTGCAATTGGTGCTGCTGGCGTCCACATGCTCATTGTTTGTGTGTGTGGGTCTAGAAAAAATAATACCAAATCAAAACAACAACAAAAAAACAGATGAAGAAATCACTCTGCATCCTTCACAAGGTTGATAAGAGAAGGAGGCCATCTGGTGTGGGTACACAATATCTGCCAAGCGCCCGTTTACTAAATCAATTCCAATTTTATACGCCGCGCCGTTCTACGGACTCATCCTGGGGGACGCCGATTTTGCTTGCACTACGACGCCCACCAAGGCCCTCCTGCCGTATTCGGATCACTATCATCATTGCTGACACAGCCCTCCTCTCTGTCATACCGGCGTATCAGGATAGGAAATAACCTTTTTTAGCAATTGCAATTCTTTGCCCAATATACCATTGGGGGCATTTTTGATCACTTTCATGGCAATTTGATGAAATGTTGGGAAAGAGCTTATAATGCCCCAATTCCATGACTCCAATGAAAAAAACCTTTGCAAATACAGTCTTTAATACAGAGGTTTTAATTTATCAGGGACATTTAAAGGCCTTTCATTTTCAAGTGTCCAACACTTAATGTCTTGCGATCTGGGTACATTTTGTTCCCCACTTTGCGCCTTTTCTGCATCAGTATTGATTGATTTATACATTTCATTTTTCTATTTTTTTATACAACACAAATTTTTATTTTCTCATTTAAAGTTATACAATATAAATAGACATGATTACTCTTTAGTCCCATTTTACGCAATAGATCAACCGTTTTGAGATGGAATTGACATCTGTTTATTATGGGCTTTTCCAGCATTTCACAGCACATTAGGGTGGGCAGGTATTAACCACTCAAGATCATAAATGTGAACACTTAACCACGCCAATTAAGGCTGCGGTTGTTGGGGGATGTCAGACCCTCTGGTGGAGCGCATTCCGGGCATGCGTCATGCAATCCTGCAGTTACCACACCAGCTGCACTGCTCCTTGGGGGAGTGGTGATGGTTGCACAGGTGCCTCCGTCGAAAAACGTTGACAAGTAAACGTTTGCACGATGGGAAAGGGGCCACGTGCACAGCACTCCAATCCGCAACAACACAACGACTCGTTTGAACTGCAGCCATGAAATACTATGCATATCTAATATGTCTTTAAATCCATACAGTTTCTGCATGATCAATTTAAATATTGTAGATTTTCTAATATGTATTGAAAATATTCTATATATCTGTTATTCAAAGAATGTAAAGAATTGAATGACATTTTGTTATTTTCTTCCTCCATGTTTTGAATTTTTGTGCATGATGTTGAAGGCACTAACTTCGTGACGCAACTGAACTAGAAACACCCTAGTCCACGTTCTGTGTTGTTTTTCTGCATTTATCTCCTGCTTCCACCTCTGGAAGGGGAGAAGTCTGCAGATAGAAGGTTTGAAAGGTCAAACCGTAAATATTCATCAGAGGACAGACAGGAAGTAGCAGGCAATGACAGAGGAACACGACAGAGCGATGACAGAGTCTGGGAGGAGAAGAAGTGGACCGACAGAATAACAAACAAGACGATAGTTCTACGGCCTTGAGAGGTTTAAGGTTATGTCTTTGATTATTCTATGGATTAAAATGCAGAATGATTATATGTTTCGCTTTGTGATAATAACTGAGCTGACCCTTAAAGTATTACATTGAGATGTAATTTGTTGGGTTTTATTTCATCATTCACACCTCAATTAACCATTTAAAATGTAACATCTCATGAAACATTCGTCATGGTAACAGCGGGTTCAAGGAGTTTGAGAAAGAGATTACATCTACCATTGAATTCTCACATATAGAGCTGTCTGTGTGTGCGGTTTCATTCATATGGGAATGTATGTGTGCATGTGTGAGTGGGTATGCATGTGTGTATATAATGTGTATGTTTTTGTGCATGTTTATGTGTGAATGAACTCTTGTGTGTGTATATGTGTGTGTGTGTGTGTGTGTGTGTGTGTGTGTGTGTGTGTGTGTGTGTGTGTGTGTGTGTGTGTGTGTGTGTGTGTGTGTGTGTGTGTGTGTGTGTGTGTGCGTGCGTGCGTGCGTGCGTGCGTGCGTGCGTGCGTGCGTGCGTGCGTGCGCACGCACGCATGCGCTAGGTCTGTGCGCATGCGTGTTTGTATATGTGTATGTGTGTTTGTGTGTGGGTGTATATGACCTTGGTGTCTAGGTGAGGCAGCGGTCCGTCATGTTGAATGAACGCTAAGCGTCACTAGCAGCCGTGCTGCTAGCAGCCTTGGTCAAAATGATCTCCTGGGTCTGAATGTTTATGATCTACGTTTTACACTCCCATAGAAAGCCCACATCTCCCCAAGCTAAGCAGGGCTCGTGCTTTGATAACATAACTATACAGAGAGAGAGGACAAACTTGATGTTGATCAAGGCTGGACAGAGGGTTCGGCCTGACCTCAGCTAAAGTTTAGCTGCAGTTCTAGACCATTAGATCGGGGCAGGCCAGGCTAGGGTCACATTTCCAGACATGGGGGACTCGAGTCACATGACTTGACTCGAGTCAGACTCGAGTCGCAAATTTGAGGACTTGAGACTTGCTTGACTAACACTGATAAAAGACTCGACTTGACTTTGACTTGGTCTTCATGACTTGAGACTTGACTTAGACTTGAGACACATGACTCGAAATGACTTTTTTAAAATTAGATTAAAGGTTGGATATGTGATTTGCGATACGGCAGCAGATTTTGAAAACACACAACTCAAATGGTCCTACCCCCTCTCCTTCAACGCTGACTCTGACTCCACCCATTCCAAGTACATGGACGCGCAATCACACACGAGCGCGAACACAGATGCGCGAGAGTGAGCCAGGCTAGCTAGGTTGGAGTTTAGGGTTGTATTCTAGTGCTAGGTCCAAATGTGGATTAGCTAGTAAACTAGCTCCAGTAGCTACCGCAGGATAACAACAAACAGAAGCTTGCTCTGGGTCACGAGCTTTGAGTACATGCACGTGCACGAAGGGGACACTCGCGGGGAGCGGGGGAGGGGGAGTGCAGTACGACCGTTTGATTGACGTACTTACTGTCCAATGCCACTCGGTGGTTCTGAAAATCATTGGCTGGAGTTTTTCGAGCCCTGCCCGTTCCACAGATGATTAACTTGTTTAATTTTCATGTCAGTAGGCTACTTCTAACTCAGTGGCTGTAAGTGGGTTATGATAAGGATTTCAAGTAATTTTCAAGTAAAATTACACTGTCAGAGCCAGAGCGTCAGACTGGGCTGTTCTCAGCATACCGCAAAAAAATTAAAAGGGTTCAAGTTCCAGTGCCCAAATTCAGTTGAACCACTACGTGGACATTTGTGATGGACAGAGCTGCCTTCAGTTTTGGGCCATGAACAGGCGCACCCTCCCCTCTTTGTTCAAGGTGGAGGTAAGAGTTATGGCAGTCCCTGCATCAAGTGCACCTGTTGAACGCGTGTTCAGCCATGGTGGGGTGATAATGTGACCCCATAATTCAGAACTCAGTGACAAAGTACTGTCAAATATTTTTTTTTGCAAATGCAATGCATTGTAAGTCGATGTATGTTGCAAGGCTGCAAGATTGCTACCAGCTTTCAGGCTTGTGTATTACTATTTCCCCTTCCTACAGTATGTGTATGTGATATTACTTTTGAAATATTATGTCTGATGCCATGTGTTGCAAATAATATTCTACAACATGTAGGGAGATTGAGTGATTGACTAACTATTCTCGTATACAGCCACCTAGAGGTTCTATTTGATTCTGTTCATAGGTTGGAGGGAATGATCATAAAAACATTTTCAAACTATTCACATAATGGTTTTGGAATGTTTTGAATAGTTTGAGTTATTGTTATTGTTAAGACATTGTCATTGTTAATGTTGAAATAAAACTCAACTTATGAACCACTCTCTTTACCGATTTTTAAGTGTGGAAACTGGGTTAGATCATCAGATTTTTGTATGACTTGACTTGTGACTTGCTTGACCTGAGCAATGACTTGACTTGTGACTTGCTTGATTCTCACCACAGTGACTTGGGACTTGCTTGAGACTTGATGGTTTTGACTTGAGACTTGCTTGTGACTTGCACATGAGTGACTTACCCCCACCTCTGCACATTTCTATTGGAGACCATAAGACCATGTTAAGTCCTATTCAACGTCAGAGGTTCTTAGGCCTGACGTTTTTAGAACCAGGGTAATTTTAGACCCATGTTCAAGGTGAATGGCAATGTATATCCATCACTTTTTACAGGTTAGAATAAAGTATAACTTACGACTGAGGCATAGGTTACACCCATAAGCAAAGAACATTGCAATTATTGACTTGCCTTTGGGAAGTAAATTACAACCTTTTCGGAAAGACTCTCAGACAGGCCTCTACATCTTGATTGGGATCCCTGAATTGGACATATTTATATTTCATCCATATCAATTTGAACCATTATGAAATAAGGTTGGATATTTCTTAATTGCAAATAAAATTTATGTGGCAATATAAGTCTGTGTATCTTCATTTCCAAAAGATACCAACTAATTATATTGAAATACATATTTAGGGGTGCCACAGGGGTCCAGCATGACCTTAAGTGGCACTGCCAACCCGCCTTTGTTGCTACATTAATTTGGACATTTCTTCAAGAGCACAAAGGAAAAATAACTTTTCTCTAATAATGTATACATTAAA
Organism: Gadus macrocephalus; assembly: GCF_031168955.1. Taxonomy (NCBI): domain Eukaryota; kingdom Metazoa; phylum Chordata; class Actinopteri; order Gadiformes; family Gadidae; genus Gadus; species Gadus macrocephalus. The sequence goes on from NC_082395.1 coordinate 11,884,968, forward strand.
ATCAGTACAATGCAGCCTGCTACACACACCGCAGCCTGCTACACACACTCATGGTCCCCATTCTCTGCATTTCATTATTATATGAATAAATGGTTTGCAGCTACCGTGTTACATTTTACATGTGCTTTGATTAGTCTACATTGGATTGAGGGTGAAGAACGTCAAGGAGGAAAAGCCCCCAAACTCTCACAGGGTCAAGAGAGAGCTACCTGAAACATTGCTTTGGCAAGTAATGGGATACGCCTCAGAGAGATTCAAACAAACATCCTCAATGACCACACAGTTTTCAATATATCCATCAGGTCTCTCTCTTAACACTGCGGCAAATACTTAAAAAACATCACATAGAGATGAAACAACAAGGGTCATAGGAAAGAAATGAGAGAGTAAAACACCCTTGCATGATCATGTGGAGGTAAGTGATCTGTTATGTTTTGTGCATAGATGTATCAACTTTACTCTAACAATATATAGCAATAATCACCCAGACTATATCACTAGAAAAGTAGAAATGTTAAAAGTCCTTTAGATTGTGCTATTTGGTTCAAACAGACTCATCTTATTAAACGTGTGTGCCATGTCGTGACACCATTGTTGTTTTTGTCAATTATTGTACCGTACATCTTAGGTGTTCTGAGTGTTTTGAGAAAATGAGCCCGGTTTTCAAAATGGTGCCATAGTTAAGGGTGTTTCATCTTGCGATTCATTTAGTCTATAGCTCAGCTAGCTATATCGTATATATATCTTCATAGAAGTTGCATATTATGATACATTCAGCCTATAGCTCAGTTAGCTGTAATGTGGCATGGCATACGTATGGGAGTATTGTAGTGGGATTAATTTGGCCGGTAGCTCAGTTAGTTATCATGTAGTGCAGGTAAAAGCATTTAATATTATCATTAATTTAGCTTCCTGCAAACAGAAATCATCTGAATGCAATGCTGCTCCGCACACACTCACTCTTTATACGTGGACTCATCCCAGAATACACTGCTGAGAACTTTATGTATGTACGTGAGTGTCATTCGGTGTGTCTCTGTGTCCTTGCACATTATGTCTGTTTGTTGCGTGTGTGTGTATGGGTGATAGATGGTGTTGGTGTGTTTATGTATGTTTTTTGTTTATGTATGCATGTCGTGTGTGTTTGAGTGTGTTTATGCATTTGCATGTTTAATTGTGTCATCGTGTTTGTGTTCTTGTGTGTGTGTGCGTGTGTTTATGTATGCGTCTCACATGTGTATAAAACTGTTTTGCCCGTTAGGTCTCCCCCCTGTGAGGCTGAAGAGTTTATCTCTAATTCTGTCTCTGTATTTCTCGATCTCATCAGTTCTCGATCTCTTTATTTTCCAATCTCCTTATCTATCCATCTCCTATATCCTTCTCCCCATATCACTGTCTCGCACTGTCTCCTAAACTCTGTTTCTCTCTATCTCTGTGTCGGTCTGTCTCTGTTACTCTATCTCTCCATATCTCCATCTCCCCTGTTAGTTTCTGTCTCTTTATCTCCATATATATGTATTTCTCTTATTTTTCTATGTATTTTTATCTGTTTCTCTGCACTCCCTATCTCTATGTTCCTTTATTTGTTCTTATCTCTCTAACTATGCTGAGGAATAATGAGATGCAAGATATGGAGTTTCAATATATAACTATGTCTGTGTCTCAGTTTAAGCTTATCTCTGTATCTTAGGAAGTGTTCATTTACCTTATTCGTGACAGATTTCCCCCAAAAATCGCTTATCGTTTTATAAAGGATTTGGATTTTTATAATTAAAATCCAAATCCTTTACTAAAAGGCCAGACGAAAGACAGGCCTGTGTAGTCCAAGCTTTCACAGCTTTTACAGTTAAAAAAGCAAGCCATCACCGGCTTGCTTTCCTTTTCAGGACAAAGTCCCACTCAAAAGTGAGCAAACATGACTTTTCCAACAATCAGGCTCACCTCTTGACCATGTCTGACTACACGGTTTACGACGGCCAGATCCGAACGCTTGAAGATTCTCTACGACGAGAACTTGTTTCAAATTCAGACGGAAGTTGTGTAATCTGATCGCAGGATAAAACACTAGATGTCTCAGGCGACACAAAGCAAGATGTCCCACTACATGGTGTACGACAGCTGTTTGATCGGCCCCGGCACTCAAATATTGTCTGTGACAGCAAAATCTGAATTCGTTTTCTATGATCTCGGCATAAGCTAAGGTGTTGAGGTGAGAGGAGTTGAAGGGGTGAGTAGGAGAGAGTATGTGGTTAATCTGGACAATGCTCAAGCCCAGCAACCCTGCCCTATGAACCTTCCTAAAGCACACACAAACACACCGGACACACCAACCACCACTGCAGCTCGAACTCGAAGTGCACTTCAGCAGAGCTAAATCACACTTGGGGCCCTTTCTTGCATCCAGCACAATTGACTTTCTACACCGACGCATGTATCTTTGCTAGTTTGCACCCGGCGCAGAGCCGTTTTCCCCGCAGCAAACCTGCGCCACTAAACTTGAGCCCTGAGTTGTGTGTCGGTGAAAGGCAGAGGCGTGTTCCGGCGCAAATGATAAAATGTGCTATCTTACATATCGATAAAGCAGTACTGTCCGACAAATACCTGGTCTAAGTGCACTAGCGGATAGCGCAGTTGGTGTTGCTATTTTGATGTACCATGGCAGGTCGGATCTGCAATTTTTTTTCCATAGGGGCTGCATGAATGAACACTGTAGTAGGCTATGCCATGCGTTAAAATAATAATAATAACAATAATAAACTCAAGCAAAGTAAGCTATATCACAGACTTCCAAAACAAATTATAAATTACAACGTTGGTTAAATTATTTGGGAAAGAACAGCTGATACAGCGGTAATGAGTTGTATTTAAATCAATGCATCTGCAAACACCGTACAGCAAACACATATTTTCTTGACCCAGACATCATGTACAAGCCCATAACCTTTAGGATTGATGACTATTTGATCGTGAGAAAACATCGTCTTACCGCGAGTGAGTGTTAAAAAGACTGAATGAATGCAGATGAGCGTGTGTGCATCCATCTGTTTAAACACACGCAAACTAAACACGTAACGCATAATACAGTCCATGGCAATGAACATTAACGGAGGGACACTTGTAGAGTTTAGAAGGGTGACAGCCGCAGGGAAAAAGCTTCCCCTGAACCTGCTGGTCCGGGTCCGGAGAGACCTGTAGCGCCTCCCGGAGGGGAGGAGGGTGAACAGTCTGTGGTTGGGGTGAGAACAGTCCTTGCAGATGCCGCGCGCCTTTCGCAGGTATCGCTTGCTCTGGACAGCCTCGATGGAGGGGAGTGAGGAACCGATGATGCGTTGGGCAGTTTTCACCACCCTCTGCAGTGCTTTCCGGTCAGAGACAGAGCAGTTGCCATACCATACTGTGACACAGTTGGTAAGGATACTCTCAATGATGCAGCGGTAGAAGTTCACCAGAGTCTGAGGAGACAGATGGGCCTTTTTTAGTTTCCTCAAGAAGAAGAGACGCTGGTGAGCCTTCTTGATCAGTGTAGAGGTGTTGAGGGTCCAAGAGATGTCCTCTGAGATGTGGACACCCAGGAACCTATAGCTGGTGACACGCTCAAACTCCATCCCGTTGATACGGATGGGGGTGTGTGTGCGACCTCTAGACTTCCTGAAGTCCCCGATGAGCTCTTTCGTCTTCTTAGTGTTGAGAGCCAGGTTGTTGTTGGCGCACCACGCAGTTAGGTGCTGGACCTCCTCCCTATAGGCCGTCTCATCGTTGTTGCTGATGAGACCAATCACCGTAGTGTCGTCTGCAAACTCTCTGTTTACATCTGTGACGCCGCCGCCGCATGTTGGTGCTCCGGCTCCGCTTGTCCGCTGGCTCCGCTGTCCTGGCTATCTCCGAGATGAGACCGAATTTGTCCGTAAAGTTGATGGAATTGCAGGAACAGATGTCCAAAAGTTCCTGTCGGCTATACGATGTATACGCTAAACTGTTTTTAGCGAAAAGGCTTACAACAAACAAGTAAATTAACACTAGTTTGCAAAATTCGTTGAGACACAGGGCTTTGCGAGCTATGCACGCCGCCAGCTACTACAACTCACCATCAAGTTGTAGTAGAAACGCTATTCCATATGTGAATTAGGGCTTATTATTTGCCATTTGAAGTTGGAAATTCATGTGGTCTTGCATCTGTCTCATCAGTGACTGTAAACG
>NC_082395.1:11889264-11913323 GCF_031168955.1 Gadus macrocephalus
GTTATAATAATTCATGGTAAATGAAATAAAAATACAATTTTATGTTTCTGTTCAAACATTATAAGAAAAGTACAAGATGATTGGACATTTGAAAATGTTCACTTGTCCCACTCCTGCCTCAAATTTTTTTATCACAAGCTGCCAGAATAAAACGCACCCTCCAACACACTGTAGAAGAAATATAAAACATTAATTTCACAGGTAATTTCTTTACAACCAATAATTCGGGCCCGTCTGCATTCTATTTTAGTCCGATTTCAATGTGGCTTCAGTGTGAGTCCAAACTTTATTCAGCAATTTGCAAGTTCTTCCGCAAATGATTGTTTTTTTCACCTCTAGATGGCATCAAATATCTAACCGTACTCACGTTTAGTTGCTCTTTAAATGGCTGCTATTATATCACCATGTGTGTTGGTGATGAATACTAAGAAGCCATTTAAAAATCGATCCATTTCCAACATCATAACACACATGATGGCTAGATGTACCTGTCTAACATTTTATCCAGTCAACCAGTGAGAGGGACTAGTAGGTATGTAGTTACATTAATCATACATCTTCAGGGGGCTACTTCATGAAGTGGCATGCAATGACTTATAACCCTCACACTAGGTCTTAAGTAGGGGCTCTTTAATACAAGGAAGGATGTTTAACCTTTTACCTTTTACAAAATACATATTCTTCCTGATTTGACATAACATACAGATGACTGTTAGTGCTCCTGAGTGCACAACGAGGAGAGTGTGAGTCACATGTTCACAATGCTAGTCTAAGACAGTGCTGCATATTGTAGCTTAAAAGGCGATACTTCAGCTCAAGCGCCTTCATCTACTCTTGCTTTAAGCAAGACTAGCTATTAACACTTATTAATGGCTTACACCAGGGGAGATTGTGGGATAACTTTAAAAAAGTGTTAAACAAGAGAAAATGCTCGCTCATGTTAGGAATTCTGCCTTTAGGGGGAACACTTATCCATAGATAATTGTATTAATATAAACTAAGAGACTAATGTGTTTCCAACTGCGATATATAAGACATATCTACAGCAATTGCAGCAAATACATTGATTATTATCTTCTTGATTTGTCAATTTCTGTATAGTATAGTCAAGTGTAATATTATCGTATGATTCATTTACTTTCTTGAGATCGGTACAATTTCATTATGATGAAAAGAAATTCTTACCGACCAACACTTTGTTTAAATGATAAATCGTACGAAGGGCTGAATTATCCTTTAACATTTACAATAATTATGGTAATCTGGAAAAACTGATTTTGGAGGAGCGGAGACGGATACTGATTAGAGGAACAGAGACTAATCATGTCCAGGTATGATTATATGTGAGACGCAGAGCAGACCTCAGGGAAGGCCTTGATTAAGAGTTGATCTGGCTTACAACATGTAGCAGCGACACAATCACCAAAGTGAAAATATTGAACCATTACGAGAATTGTGGGCTGGCTAAGCAGACCTGCAGTGGGAGCAAACCTCTCCCCTGGGCCCTGTACGTCTCGCAAACACTCATTTAGCGTCTCATCACTTCTTAATTACAGCATACATACTATAAGAGCCCTAGCTCAGTGGGCCAGAGGCAGGTGACAGAGTTGGACCCGATCCCTGTTGTTGGTAGTTCAAACTCACCGTGAACGTGGTGGTCTTATGTCGGACTGGGGCAGGATAGAGTGGTGGCTAGGGTGTTTGAACTCCAAAGTCTGCACTCTACCCGTGAGCCTCCTTCATCAGGAAGTGTATTTGTAGAAGCAATATAGTCCTAGCAGTAGTATGAGTAGTAGCTGAAGTATATTCTTGTAGTAGTCATAATAGTAGTGTTAGTAGTAATAGCAGTAGGAGTAGTAGCAGCAGCAATAGAGGTATGATTGATGTGCTCGTAGCAAAAGTACTTGCAGTAGCAGTAGTATTATGATTAGACGTCTTAGTGATAGTGTTAGCAATAGTATTTCTCTTGTGTATGCAGCATCAATGACTGTTTTCCAGCTTTAAAAGAGGATAGTTGCAGCAGTAGAAGTATTATTATTAGTCGTCTTAGCAGTAGTATTAGACATAGTATTGCTCTTGTGTATTCAGCATTAGTGAATGTATTTAAACTGTGTGCGAGAAGTAGTATAGCAGTAGTATTATTATCAGTCGTAGCAGAAGTATTAGAAATAATATTTCTCTTTTCTATTCAGCATCAGTGACTGTATTGAAGCTGAAGGAGGGAAAGGCGCTTGTTCTGCTCAGACTCATTCTGAGTTCCCAACTACTTCAAGCACCAGTAGGTTTCCTTTCTAAAATACTTTTTAGCACGAAGTGTTATCATTATTGTTGCTCCACTTGAGCTGGAGTGTGCTTTTGGGGTAGGGACTGAGGTTGTATTTCCCTCCTTCTGATATTCCCAGCTTTAGTCACACCCAACGTTCACAAAGATTCCACTCGTGGTTTGCAGCATAGACACCGGAAACATGTGAAGTCCCTTGAATAATACATATTCAGTCTCTATATATCTACTCATGTTTAGATATAGTTTATTTGTTTATTTATATATATACGCTGCTCTTGATAATCTCATGAGCAGCTCGAGATAGTGGGGGAGGCAGGTGGAGAGAGCTAGCATTGCTCTAATCTCCGTAGGTCAGGGGGAAAAAAACAGGTGTAATTATTCTCCTAAACTAGTGAAGTGAATGCAGGGGCTGTGTGCTAAGAGGTAGTCTGAATCCAGGAGAAACCTGTTTCTACTGATAGAGGCAGTGCTTAGGGTGGAGGTATACAGTGGACCGTGCAGGGGTATGTTTGTGTGTGTATGTTTGTAGTGAATAAAGTCGAGGGGTACTGATGGACCGGGTTGTATTATTGTATTTAGTTGCATTCTCTAGCAGCTCTAGATATGTGTGTCTATGTGTGAGGATGGGTTTATCTATTTGTTCACTCCTAGTTGTATAAACTGTGATATTGTGTTGTTTATATTTGGGGAAATCTAGCATTTGTGTGTGGTAGTTATTTTATACAGTTATTTGTGTGTGGCAGTATATTTATATGTTGATTACATGTAGTATATGTTAAATATATTGTAGTATATGTATACATGTTGTTGTGCATGTTGTTTTCTGCTGAAGTTGGGATTGAAAGACTCTGGATTGCAGTCAGTCGAGACTACAGACAAACACACACACTTACAAACATAAACAGCGTTCCTCCCAGACTCAGACAGCTATTTATTCTTGATAAAGGTGACATTTCCGCCTTCTGCTGCAGCGTGTCGCCTGCTGGCCACTACCTCCCTTATCGGCAGTTCTTCCCAGAGTATCTGAGTTCCCATTAAAGCGTTTAAAGTGTGTCTTTAGTGCTATATCCCCCCAACAACTTTCCAATAATGGACAGGGGCCCACGCCAGCCAGACTCTGCTGGGACGAGCAGATCTCAGAGGTGTTGAAATGTGAGCCGGCCGTCCAGCGGCCGCTGATGAAAACGCATGAGCCCAGTATTTGTCCTTCACTTATCAAACTTAGGGCATTAGTGCAGAATCACAACGGGGACGGTGCGCCCATAGGAGGCACGTATCGGCTTTCACCCCAAGCCACTACATCATCCGGTTCTCCTAAAGCCGCCGCCCCTGGACGCCTGCAATCGACATAGAAATGGTTCTAGTAGATGGGGTGGGTCTCGCTGACCGATCAGCCGTCCTAAGAATTAAGGCGAACCAAACTGTACACAGCTTAGTGCTTTGTCTGTGCCGATATCAGGAAAATATTGATAGTTTGATGGTCCTCCGAAACCAACACGATGTTGGACGCTCTGCACAGGCCTCATAATGACCTGCATTTACCGACGGCACATTCATGGAAATAAATTACTAGCTGCAGTTGAACAACCAACAAACACTCTGGGGCTGCTTTCTACACCTCGTTCTGCACTTTCAAATACATGAAAGTAAGAAGATCCAGCCCCAGTATAGCTGTGATTATAGCGATTCCCCAAATAGATGAGATGCCTCCAGCCGTGTTTAGAGATGGGGTCTCCAATGGCCCTTCGTCTCTCCATGCGTCCCAATTAGCCAGAGGAGATTTCCCCGCTGCCTTGAGTCTGCGTGCAGCAAGGGTTACACACACAAACTCTCATTACTGGAGTCCTTTAGAGTTTTTGCCTTGGATCAAAATATTTTTCAGCCATCTGCATTATAAGGGGAAAGTTAATCTCGGATCCTAAAGTCCCACTATGTGATAGCAGAACTTTGGGGGGGGGGGGGGCAAAGAGCTTGAGCCGGAAACTAGAAACCAAAGGGGCAGAGTTACACCTTTTTTTCTGTATCATTGCAGAGATTACTAGCAAAGAGAAACTTGTTCAAGCTAAAGGATGTAGTTTTCAGAAGGGAATTTTAATTAGTGTGTACACAGTGGTGTTGATTTGAAACAGTTACAGAGCCTTTATTTTTCATGTCAGTATTTCTGACTGATAAAGCACTTACAGATCCCCGCTTCCAGCAACATGGTTGGTCGAAACAATTGTGAAGCAAAAGATTAGATTTGAGCTTGTCTTCCATCAGGTTTTGGATTAATAATCTGCAATATGTGAGAGATTTGTGACACTGGGGGAAAGTAAATTCCCCCAAAATTATGTCATCATTCTCAATCATCAATATGTGAATCTGTATGAATAATTATTATATTATACAAATAAACATGACAACACACACACCCACGCAATCAAAGTGTTATTTATTGACGCACATATTTTTATGTATTTCAATCAAAATGTGTGATCAAAATTTGATGCCTGGTATTATGTTAATAACAGTCTTTACAACTAATATGTGTTAATAACAGTCTTTAATAACACATTTAGTCTTTTGTCTTGACTGTTAATTCAAAGACATTTCCATCAGTTTATCAATCATATTCTAAGCGTAAGTATTCTCACATAAACAATTCTTCTGGGAATAGTCTTACTGTTTCTACACACACACACACACACACACACACACATGCACGTGCACATACCAACACACACAACCACACACTTGCATATAAGCACAGACAACTACCAATTACACACGCACAAGCATAGAAACAGACACTTGTATACTCCCCCACATACACACATTACAGACTAATGCACACACAGACACAGACACATAAACGCACACAATAATGCGTACTCACACTCAAACAAAGGCACACAGTACAAACTAATTGGCACATACACTCATAAACATACACCTTCTTACACACACACAGATGCACACACACACACACCCCCATGCGCCCACTCAGATGGTGAGGCTGATAAAGCATGCATTAGTCTAGTGTTTGACTTCGTGTTTCACATCTGTAAGAAGAAAAGGGAAACCAGGACTGCTGCCATAGTCAGAGTAGAACTCCTTTCTAGGGAACAGCACTAAATGCACTGCTCGGATGCCTAATGTTAATGTGTGCCACTTTGTTAAAAGACGTCTGAAAGAGTCTTAGATGTATGGCTTTGACTTTACCCTTGAATAATTTCACAGCAGTTATTCTCAGTTGACTTCTCAGACAATTCACACAAATTGATGAAATGAATCCAGGTTGAATATGTAAATAGTCTCCTAATAAAATTGTAAAATGTATCAATAAATCCAAGGTTGAGGTTGATAGTAAGCATTTAGAGAAGTTTGAGTGAAAGTTGTTAAAATGTTAATTGCTGCGCAAAAAGATCCAGGTTTGCTCCTCATTATCATATTTTTTGGGAGATTGACTGGTCGTTATCAGTAATATGGTCATAAGCTTGTTTGAAGGACATCCTTTTGGCAAGGGCCTGTCCGGTACAAAATAGCGCAGATCACTTGCACTATAAATCACATGTTGGCGTTAAGGGCGAAGTTACATAGATATATATTTATACATGTTTATAATATGTTGACCATGCACAGTAGATACCAATACCATTAACTCCTATTAATGGCCTCTGTACTGTCTAACCCCTACCTGTTCCTTAATGACCTTTCTCTTTACTGTCTAAGACCGGCTGCTCCTTAAATGACGTCTGAACTGTCCAGCGCATACCAATGCCTTACTGACCAGTCTCTGTACTGTCTAACCCCTACCTGCTCCTTAATGAACTCTTTCTGTAAAGTCATTCATGTCTGTAATGTTTCCAATGAAGAAACGTCCGATGTGAATAATTTAAATGTCGAACGTAACAACATTTCGTTAGAAGAAGTGAGAGTGTAAGAAAATGCAGTTAAGAACATGCAGCTGGAAAGCTCTCTCTCTCTTGGTGTGACAGTAACTTGACATACCTGTGCAGCTCAGGAAGAAAGCACAACCCTCAATCCAATTACAATACCGTTTTTTTACATCTGTAGGATTTTCTCTTTTCACACACTATACCATCTGCTCACATATCCGTATATCATGTCCCAGATAAATGTTCTCACACCTAACTAAAGTTTGCTGTGGGATAAAAAATCTAGATTTATCTATGGATATTTATACATGGATATATATATATATAAATATACATCCCCTGCTACGGATGAAATCCTTCTATATGCAGCATGGCTGTGTTGGAAAATTTCTGTAGATGTTGCTATGGTGATTTTAAATTATGCTAATGACATGGCTGTCCTATTTGGTGTGGCGGTGAACATCTTGCTGTGTTGTTATCATGTTCACGTTAATCTTGTCCTGGTATTCCCAGGTTGTGTGTTACTTATGCCGGTTAAGAGCTTTTCGTCGACTGCCAGTGCAGAAGTTTAAGTGTAAATGGAAGAAATGTGGAGATGAAACGTTGGGCTAAATCGTTTGTTCAACCGCTTTTCTGCGGAGTGGCTTTTAAAACATTTTGGCAATGGAAACCTGAACGCTCACCTCTGTAACTGCTACATAATGGCGTAATCTGTCTGGAGGTTGAGAAGCCACTACCAGCACATATCTCAGGAGGGTTCAAAATACCTTTCCCCTGGAATCCCACAATTGGACTGATTTCATGGCGTGTCACCTCAGATATGCCAATGGAGCATGAAATTGAGTGACTCAATGTGAGAAAAATATGGCTATTTTTCTGTCCCCTTTCTTCTCGGCTCTCCATTTGTAAAATATGTTTTTTTGTCAACTGTAAGTTTGATACACCGTGCCGACTGATTGTGGCCAAAGTACCTACTGAAAAGCAAGTTGTCATAAACAGAATCACTAATTGACTCAAAGTAGACAATGTTTATATTTTAATAAACATAATTAGCTTATCTGCCATAAACACATGTATAGTCAGCGCATTCGTTTCTTGGTTAGTCGTTTAGCAGGCACTGTCATATAATGCAACAGTGAATTCAGATACATTAATGAGCAAGTAGCGGTTAGAGCTCCGAACTCTAGGCTGCCTACAAATTGCTGTGGACAGTGGGGATCGAACCCATAACCTTTTGCCTGGGGTCCACTAACAGCGGAACCACTAGTTATACCTGTACTGTTATGCCTTCCCTGTTAGTGAATGTCAAAGGTTATGATGCATGAATAAACTGTGGGTGTGTGCTAAATTAATTGGATAAACAGAGCTACTAGAAATAAGATAAATATAATAATAATAATAATAAATTGTATTGATATATTTATATATGTGATTAAAGGTTGCTAGTATATGAAAAAAATATATAATTACATGCCATGAATCATAATAATGAATAATAATTCATATGAAATGTACATAATACACACATATCATACGTACAAAATGTTAAAGGTGCATTAAAGCAAAGACACTGAATTTTCAAAAAGATGCATCGCCGGTTCCTCAATGACAAAAATACCCACAATCCTCTGTGTTCACACCAATGTTCCAATGTTCCCTCTTCCGCGTTCTCCGCGCAAAGCAAATCTATGCAGCGCATAAAATAAAATCCAACCTGAACTGCAAATAAGATAAACGCATAACAATTTATTCTGTACCATTTTGCAATGCAACTCAGTGAGTGACAGGTGACAGTAAAACAATGACTAACACTGTGTCCAGCCAATGACATGATGCAGCTCACACGTCTTTACGCAGCCAATCAATGTCATTAACAGTGCTTTATGCGTACATACATACCTCTGTTTAGCAGGTTAGCGTATAGCTGGCGGTGCGGCGGCGAAGTTAAGCTAGCTTACCCCTTTCTATGGCGAAACGAACGGGTAGTGACACATCCATAGTGAAGCAAAAACTGAAACTAGGGTCGATCAGCACATTCTCAGATATGGTGGCTGCAGCACTTAGATGTAAGGAGCTAAAGGAGATCTCGCAGCTTGTGGATATTTGTGCCACATTTCAAGCATCCAGTCCAGATTGTGAGAGAGGCTTTAGTTTGATGAATCATATCAAAACAGCATCCAGAAATCGTCTTGAAGTGGCACATTTGGACCAGCTGATGTGCATAAAGTCAAAGCATGAAGCAGACAGGCCACCAACCTGGACAAAGTCTACAACCACTGGAGAAGTGAGGAGGACAGGCGGGAAAAAGAAGGTGAAATTTAAGTCCCCGATCGGATTTGTGCTTATTCTAGTGTCATTTATTTAGAATTTTTATTTATGGATAATAATCATCAAATGCTGTTACTAGATTATGATTAGTAGAAATTCAAATAAAAAGCTGTAATTATATATTATATATACAGACAAAGACTTACAGGAATTTACACTGTATCACATGCTTGTGCTACAGCACACACCTCATTGTGCAAAGTGTGAACGTTTTAATCGGAACAAAATGTGATCTCTGAAAGGTGTACATTCAACACTCAATTCTTCCAGAGCAGGACCCTCACCCTGACATACAACATACTACACAGCTCATGAAAAACACAATGTATGCCTTTTTCATTCGAAGTCGGCCAAATCACTTATATTAAAAGTAATATAACGGAAATGAATGCTGTAATTTGATTATTTTAATAAGCCCTGTAACTTGTTATGATCTCAGGTTTTTGTGTTTTAATTTGATCTCTCCTTGTCTGTCTGTTATGTCTGCTGGTGGGGTTCCTGCTCTAGCTGGAGTCTCAGTGTGCAGACCTGGACCCAGAAGTGACAGCAGTTCTCTCTGTGCACCTGGACCATCACAGCCTCAGCCTAGAGATGGACTTCCTCTGAACAGCTGCAGAGTAAAATTCAGGCAGAGAAGCTGTCTAAAGTGGACCTACTTTACTGTGTATCTTTTTGACATGTATCTGACTATACAGCTGGTCACTTTTTTTCTTCTTTTTCTGATATACACAGCTCACGAAAAAACAGATTTGTCTTTTTCATTGTAAGTGGGCCAAATCACTTATATGAAAAGTAATCTAATGGAAATTACTTCTGTAATTCGATTCTTTTAATGAGCCATGTAACTTGTTATGATCTTAGGTTTTGGACAGGTGTGATACTGGTGTGGCCACAGTGTGCACGCCTGATGTTGCTCACAGTGGTCCAAGTAATTCTCAGGGAGTTTGTGTGTATGCTCAGACACATTAAAAATTAGGGGGAACATTGGTTCACACGCTGTGCGGGGTATTTAAAAATTGCGTATTGAAAGCAATACACATTGATTTAAATTAGTGAAGATATTTGGATATTTTGTGCCGTATTGCTTTTGATAGATTCATCATGTAAATGCAAAAAAAATAAGCTTAAAAACCTGTGTGATTTGATAGGCTATATTTTGCCATGGATTGATTTGCTTTAATATTCAAGTAACTCATAGTGTATTCATAGTGTTGAAAAAAAAATTGGCGGAAATAAACATGTTAATAATTTAAATATTTCAATATTTACCACTGGAGCAGTATTAAGCGGAAGCGCTTCCACACTAGCAAGTCGTTCCAAACTCTGAACGCTCACAAACGCTAGGCAGCACTCTAGCCTCATCTCAATAGAACGCGACTCGCAAGGAAGTGTTCTAGCAAGACTGCAGCCTCCACTTCGGAACACAGCCTATAGTCACTTTTCTGTTGGACACCAGGCACCAAAACGTACCTTCTTATTAATAACATGACAAAGAACTGCCTTTCTGTTCTTTCTATATATTTTACATTTTTTGGGTATATGTGTCTGAACCTATATCTTGCATACATGTTAGGGGTTTGTGTGTGTGTGTGCGTGGATTAAGCATGAGTTTGTGTGTATTGCATGTTTTAAATGTAGTAGTATATTGTAAGCGTGTTTTAGGAGTATGTGTTAGTATTGCAACACAGAAATTACATTACGTGCAATAAATGCATCAAAACCTTTAAAACGTTATCAGAAGACCATCATGCAGCTTTAAATAATTCTGGTATTTAAAGGTGCCGCTGCATCGCAGTGTATCGCCTGTTTACTTCAGTGCATGGCGATGTCATTGTTTGCATTTGGAGGCGAGCGATCAGGCTGGTGCATACATTATTAATATACATGGTAGACTTTTATTGTGGAGCTGGTCCGTGGAACAGAAAACATCTGTGCTTGTTAGGAATATCTTTCTCACTGATATGTGCATTATGTCGTGTTTGAAGTCAAGGCCTGCTTATTTTGATGAGAATTCAAACAGCAGCTTGCTTAAGAATATTACTTATACTTTGTCACATTTCTTAATAGAAGAAATTATCCACCTTCAACTGTAGGAAATACTTGATACAACCAATATTATCAAAATGAATATTAGGCTACAGATGGAGAATCAGATGGAGAGGGAAATCAATATATCATTTGTTGAAGTTCAGGGAAGGGTCTGTAACAATACTATATTATTATAACCAGTATTATTGGTTGGCTGGTTTCCAAGCAGCATACACAATGTACCGCTCACAATGTAAGATGAGATAGCATTCATCGAATTCAATTGTAAGAGTTCCTTACCCTAGTAGAATATGTTACAATAAGACAAGATAAAAACATTCCTGATGAAAAGGGAGTGTTACAATACAAAATAGAATAAAATAAAGATTATATTTGCAGAATATAAGAATATATAGTGACAATGATATGTCCATACTAGGGACGTATATACACATTCACATATCCCTATGAAGAGGAATGCAAATGTCAACCACACACAGATTCAGATTGTATGTTTGTTCTATAATAACCTCTCACCTCCCATGGTGAACCCTGAAGGGACTCAACAGATCTGCCACCAACACTCCTGGTGGCAGAGAGGTACAGAACAACTATTGATCAATAGCTTTTCTGTCCCAGGGTTTGTTTGCACCATGAGTCCTTTTAAATGTTTCTGTAGTCTAAAGTCTCTAGTCTCGAGTATATAATCCATAGTCCCTGGTCTGTAGTTTATTGTCATCATCCCTAGCTCTGATCCCTACACCTTAGTCCCTAGTTCCTAGTTCCAGCCCTTTCTCCCTCGTCATTAGTCTCTAGTTCCTAGTCCCTGGTATCTAGTGGTATGTCCCCAATCCTAAAATACTAATACCTAGTTTTTACTCTCCAATCTTTAGTCCACAGTCCATAGTCCAGGTCTATAGTCTAGTTGGTCTTTGGTCTTTGGTCTCTAGTCCATAGTCTCTGTTCTAGTCCTGTCCCTGGGTAATGGGTGTGATGGTTTCACGTCAGGGTTATTGGTAATGTTGACTCCTCACAAGGAGACACAAGGAGAGATGTCACAACCGTGGGTCGCTTGTGGATTCTCTCACCAGCCTTGAACGTGCGCTACCGATTAAAGATCAACACAAGGACAACGGGAATACATTAGCCTAGAATGTGGAATGGCTCTACAATTTGATGGAGTGCTGTGGTGAGGCCCCGTCAAGGTCTATCTACAGCTGAACCAAGCTGTACTCATACCAAGATACACAATGTACTTGAACTATCTCCTCAGTATACTTATTTTCAGAAACACTATGTACTTAGCCTCACACAGCCAGACCCTATTTCGCTTCGCTCATTAGGTCTGGAAAGTCTGCTGTCGGCAGTGTTTGTTGAGGGGCGTCGTCAGTCAATGTAGCCGATTGGATTAGCTTCAGCCAGTCGGCTCCCCCAAACCCGATGATATATAATGTTTACGTAAGTGCTGTTTCTCCAAAGTAAACACCATTAGCAAAAGTTATCGCTCAGGAAAAATGTTAGTTAACACACAAACAATTCCATAGCAGCATACATATCATTGCATTAATTAAGAAATCTCCAAAATGGCACCGTGCGATCCTCAAATCTCACTTGGGTTGATTAGCCAGCTGAATTTTGTTTGGAGCCAAGCAGCCGTGCTTGGCTCCATTAGTGCATTAGTATCGGAGAATACTTCAAACAATGTACTTTACAACGTTTGAATACATAATTATACACTATTAACAATACACTGTTAGCAATACACTATCAACAAAAGACTTCAGCAATTTAATTTCAGTCCACAATATAAAAAGATTTGTTGAAGGAGTTACGGTAGAGCTGAAAAGAGGAGCTATTGTTGAGGCTTGGTGACAGAAAACACATTGACTGGATTTGACATGCATTACGTCTGTAAAATAGCAGTAAATGCTATTCACAGTAGCTGCTTTTTACCTATTTATGAGCCATTGATAATGGTAAATTAACTGTCTATACATCGTACTTCTCTTGCTAGTCTAATGGTTTAAAGACATCATCTTGTTTTTGACTTTTATTCCCTGATTTGTATGCGCTTAAATGGCAAAGACATGGTTATGCGATGTGTAATGACTCCAAACACAATACATCTCTAAAATGTTGGCAGTTTGTGTCAAAATAAAATTATTGATTGCACACAGGCAAAGGCAAATAAATAGCAAATTTACCAAGTTGTTTTATTTTTTTTCTGTTGAAAAATCTGTAAATTTAGTGGGCTCGATTGTAGCACAGAAATGTCTTGGTTCGCTTGTTGTTTCCTAGGAACCTTAAAGATACAGGTGGCAATCTAATTTGTTTGATTTTACAGGTGGAGGTGTACATATGGCCACACCAACGTTAGAATTTTGTTTGGCGCCATGTCTCCCAAAATGGTCCATAGGTGGGGGGAGAAGCACAAACCAAAGGTCTGGTGTGTAGAATTGAGTTGCTTCTAGCAGAACAGACTTAGAAGATAGCATCCACAAGTATGTTTTAATTAGTGTTTAATGCCATGAAAATAAGAATTGTTGTGTTTTTCTTAGTTTTAGCCCTGTATGGCCAGCGTGCCCTTTTCCACGGAGGCCTGCCATGGAGGTGCACCTTGGGCTCTTTTTAAGTACCATCATTTATAATGAGAGATGTTTTATATGAAATGCGCCAGACAGCGTGGCGCACTATGTATCCAAGAAGCTTAACCCTCACGGACGCGGAAATCACAATTGACTGCTGGCCAGAGGGAACACACGGGATCTCAGGCACCCAAATATTCCATAGCATTATAAGTAAGTCTCAGAAAAGTTAAACCCTATCGAGTTAAAATGTTGGTTTGTCTGGTTGTGTTTGTGTCTGTGGTTGTTTTTTTGTTCTGTTGTACTTTGTGTATGTTAAGAAAGCAATGATGCACTGTGCCCCAGACTAATTTCCCCACAGGGACAATAAAGTTTAACCTTGACCTCTTTCGGACTCAGACAACAACCGCTGGAGGGACGGAGCTCCACACATTGTGAAGTTATATTTAGATTCCATTGATCTCCATGATTTGTAATTATTTTATTGACATGGGAAAAAACAAAACAAACAATCCTGTTCAATGTAATAGTACCATTACTAATCAGCTATGACCTATAGTTTAACATTTACAGACTAAAAAGCTCAATGCAATTCTTGAAACGATCAAAGAACCTCATCACCAACTGATTGAAACCAGACTACTCGATACTGTCGTAGACGATTACATAATTGTTAAAGTAGCTACTGGCACCTTACACAATACAGGCCAGTACAGGCCACTGTGGTCGTTGGCAAGGGAGTGCTGATTGGGGGGATTAGGTTGGTTGCAATCTGTAACCACATTGCTAGTGGCCACCTTGAATATACATACTGGTCTTTTAAATTAAAGGCCTAGTTTAACAGAACTAAGGCCACTATACAATCTCTGGATTACTTCTTTTGGATTTACATGTTTTGAGCTTTGCTAAAATGGAGTACATTAAGTTTCCCACCTGAGTTATGGACTAACTTGATTTTGTTTACAAACTTAGATTTAGGGTTAGATCTGCGATTATTAATTCCTTGTAGGAGTTTTTCCTCAAGGATTCAAACCCAGAAGCTTTCTGCTGTAAGTCAAACACTCTCAACAGTAAACACTGCACACCTCCATAAACATATGGTAAAATCCACCACAGTTATGAAGAAACACCTTCTCTCTTCTTTCTTTCCTCTTCCCTGTCTTATGTCCCTCTGTGCTGAGATAAAACATCACATATTGTCTTTGTTCTGCAATCCTTCAGCTCTACGGTCGGAGCACCAATCCCTGATGGATATTCACCGCACGTGTGGTAAGCCTTCTCTTCCCCTTGCGAAGACGTTGCATATTCATTACACATTGATTACTGGGATTTGCAGTAATGCAGTCATTTACCTCTGCCTCTGAGTTTATTGATTTTCATGAAAATGAACGACAGGGTAGCCCAAGTTGTCTGCCTCACATCTGCTTTTAGGCAGTGTTCATTGATTTAAGTGGCTCGCATCATACAATTAATAGAATGACATTTATTTGTTTGCAACTTCATAATGGAAGAGCTTTTTCTTGTGGGGGGGGGGGTAATAGAGGGGACAGAGGGAGGGAGACGGAGAGGAGGAGACAGACAGAGGTGGGGAAAGAGAGGGAAAGACTGATGGAGAGAGTGGGAGAGAGAGAGAGACACAGACGAAGAGTGGGGGAAAGAGAGAGGAGAGTAGGAAAGGGACAGAAACTGTGGAGGAGAGAGATAGCGAGCGATAGAGGGCAGAAAGCAATGGGGATAGTGATGGCGAAAACAGTGGGAGAGAGACCGAGAAAGAGGGAGAGTTTAGAGAGAGGAAATAGGGATAGAGTAGGAGAGGAACAGCGAGTGAGAGACATAGGGTTATGTCTGAATTGTTCCACTTGTACCTTGTTCAGTGAACCACTGAGGGTGTTCACATTTTGTAATGTCTGATTTTGGGTGTTCAGGTATTTTCCCTAGTCGGGAAATGCATAGTGTCATTGGATTTATGCAATAGAAATGAGCTGCTAAACTGACATGCATTTGCTTTGCTATGGAACCCCAAGTCATGCTGATCCAAGGTATATTACATTTCCAAATGACTTTTTTTCTTAAGAAGATCTGGAGGCTACTAAAGTTACTCAAGTAGTTTTCACTGTATAGAGAAGGGGGGAGCAACTGAGCCAGTTCAAACATAGCCATAGAGTTTGAGTAAGAGAGAGATACACCGATGTTTCATAACAAGTTTCCTGTATGACATCGTTGTGCATAAATTGTATGGATACAATCATGTATGAGCCATTACGTAAAACCTGTTAAACCACGGGAAACTCTCTTCTGGTGTATTCCGACCCATCCCGAAGTCTCTGTTTCACCCTGCTCTGTAATAAATGTATAAGGGGGTTGCCATGAAAAACTTGCAGATGATGGATGTCTTGAATTGAAAAGCCAGTGTTTTTCTCTCCCTCTCACTCTCTCTTGTCTCTGTCTGCACTGTCTATACCACTTTACCTCTCCTTGCCTTCATGGAAGCAGAGCCCCTGGTCTTCCTAAAATCAGCATTTATCTTAAATTTAACTTGATTGCTTCTAATCAGGCTTGGGTGCTGGTGTGGCTGGGTGGTCTGTACGGAAAATATGGATTTTTCTGAGTGCCTCATCTGATGAGCCAGCCTCTTATCTGTGCGACTCTATTGATTGGTGTGTGTGTGTGTGTGTGTGTGTGTGTGTGTGTGTGTGTGTGTGTTCAATGATAACGGACGGATTTCTGGACCAGATTGTAGGGACCGGACTGCCACTGTATGCAGGTAATAGTGTGTCTGAGATGCTATCAGTAGCACTCCGTGCAACTGTGTCATGTACTTCCTGTGCCTGCCACTCCCCCCCCCCCCCCCCCCCCCCCCGACCCAACACCCACCTTCAAGGAACGACTACAGTCATTACTGACCAGAGTAAAAAAGAGAGAGAACTAAAAAGAACGATTTTCTGATTGTTTTTTTGAATCTCTAATAGCTTTTAGATATTATAGCAGAGACCTATGAAAAGGGAAGGGATGAAACAACAATAAGTTGACGCACATCCTTCAACCAACAAAATGATCCTCCTGCACAAAACAAACTTCACTGAAATAGATACCTCATTCAACTGATTGATTGTGCTGATTGTCTTTGGTTCTATTTCATTGCATTCCACTAATGCTCCTAATATATGGACAACATATTTAGCATGACAAACGCAGACAGGAAATAGAATGAGGTGGTTATCAGATGCTATACCCAGTCAGGAAGTAGGAGGATATTGTTGTTAGATGGCTAATGAAGAAAGGAAGTAGGTGAAGATGGTTGAGAGATGGCAGAGGCAGAGAGCAAGTCTATGTTTGTAGGCAAAGGGCAGCACAGTGGCAGGTAGATGTGTATCTCGTGTGTTCTCTTGGTCTCCATCTCACTCTGAATTTCAGATGTCCTTCTCTTCGTCCTGCGTGTAACAATCAGCGGAGTGTGTTGCTGAGTAAATTGCTGTGGTAATTAGTTCCTGACGGAAGACTATGTCTGTGTTGTGTCTCATCTCATTACAAATCTAATGCTTCAAACCCCCCTATTTACATGTGACCTCAGCATCGTTAATGTATTTCAGAGCCTCGCTAAACATTGGAACACACGGCCTGACAGAGCAGCGCTTGAAGAACATTATGGCTTTATGTAGGACACAAAGCAACGCTATCATTATGTACTTTTTTCCGAAACAATTTGCTCAAACGTGCAAACAACATTAAGGTCTGCCTAGCTTCTAATTGTATTAACTTTCTGTTGATTCAATCTCGTAGTTCAGCGCAGCGATTGCTCTCTCTGTGTTTGCTTGGAATGGATGTTTAATTTGCACTTAAACATTGACAAGTCTCCGCCAGATAACAGTGTAATTGAAAATGTGTTCACGTAAAGCACCATATTGGATTATCACAAATTAGAATTTTAAATAACTGTATTTGTTCTTGTGCACAGCACTCGCTGGGTGATGCGTGTGCCTGCCAACACATGGTTAACCCATGGTTTATTAACTTACTTATTGTATTCAATGCAGATGATGAGCTATCTAATGAAATGACATTGTTGCCTCTGTGACGTAACACATTTCCAGTTGAATGAAAGTTTGGAGGAGGAGGAGGAGGATGAGAAGGGCTGTGTATTGATCGTCAAGGATTTGATGTGCGATAGCGGCAGCGCTTAAGGACTCCCCAGCATTGTAATCAATACTATTTGTGGATGGAATGTCTGGTGGCACAATGACACATCGTCCACGCAACTCTCTGGATAGGATGCACTGAATCAATTGTGCAAATGCTGAGTCCGCATAGATAGAGTTATGGTTATTTTGTTGAACAACGAGCCTCAAACCGGGAATTTCAGCGAACTGAAAGCATGGTTCAGTGAGTAACACAAATGCTTTTGATTCAGTTCAATAAAATTGACAATTAAACCTATCACCCGCTTAACAATTAACAATTTGTTATCACTACATACGTTAATCTGTATACAAATATATATGTTTTGCACATTTCCATGTAGGAGAAGTTGTGGTAACAATGGAATACATTGAGTGAGTTAGTTGTTCTTCTCGGTAAAAGAATAAGATAAGGATAAACCTATATTAAGCCCTGGAGGAAGAATTAAGTGAAGTGAAACTGTAATGGGGCGTGAGGTTGGAGCCAAGAACAGCATAGAACGAGACCAGCGTTGGAACAGTTGCACAGTTTTATTGTCCAAACAGGGAATCCAAGCTTACTGGAGTCAGACAAGGGGCAAGCAGGCAGAGGGGTCAGGGACAGAAGGCTGTTCAGGTTACCAGGGCAGGAACGACGAGGACGGGTCAGGGACAAGCAGGGTCGAAGCCAAGGGAGCAATCCGGGAAAAGGTACTAGAGAGCTTTGCATGCTGCTAAGACAATCTGGCAGAGACTGAGTGGAAGGATTGGGTTTAAATAAGGTGAGGGAACACAGGTGAAGGTGGTTGCACTGATGCCGTGGAAGTGGCAGGCAGGTGATCCGGAAAAGTACTGGCAGGGCTGGCAATGGGATGGTCCAAGACGTCCCAGCCCGAGCTGGGAGGGTGGAGGGGGCCCGAAGGAGGAAGGTGAGCAGGAAGAGGCAGCCACATCGGTGCCCCCCATCACCAGAGGATCAGAAGGTCCATCAGCAGATCGACCCGCAGAAGGCGAAAGTGAGGACGGGGCAGGCTGGCCAGGATACAGACGGTGAAAGTCCGAAATGAGATGAGGGTCCACAATGAACCGAGTCGGCACCCAGGAGCGCTCCTCCGGACCGTACCCCTCCCAATCCACAAGATACTGCATAACACATCCACGGCGGCAAGAGCGGAGTAGGCGCCTGACAGCGTACACAGGTCCGCCATCAACGAGCTGAGGAGGCGGGGGAGGCAGCATGGGAGGAACCAGAGGACTCTCTTGGACTGGCTTGATCCTGGAGACATGGAACGTCGGATGGATCCTCATGGACCGGGGAAGCCGAAGACGTACCGCCTCTGGGTTGATGATGCGAGCGATGGAAAAGGGTCCAACAAACCTGGGAGCCAGCTTGCGGTTCTCCACCTTTAGGGGCAGGTCACGGGTGGAGAGCCAGACCCTCTGGCCAACCTGGTAGGCAGGCTCTTGGTTGGAAAATAATGGGGGCTGATACCCATAGGCGCACTGGAAGGGTGAAAGTCCAGTGGAAGAGCAGGTGATGGTGTTGTTGGCATATTCTACCCAGATCAGTTGTTCAGACCAGGAAGCAGGGTTGTGGTTGATCAAGCAGCGAAGAGTGGTCTCCAGGTCCTGGTTCATTCTCTCAGTCTGCCCATTGGACTGGGGGTGGAACCCAGAAGATAGACTGACGGAGACCCCAACTAGGCTGCAAAACTCCTTCCAGAACATAGATGTGAACATTGTCCCCAGGTCAGAGACAATGTCAGTGGGCAGTCCATGGAGACGAAAAATGTTCTGGAGAACCACTTCAGCTGTCTCTTTGGCAGAGGGAAGCTTGGAAAGTGGAATGAAGTGGACCATTTTGCTAAAACGGTCGACAACTGTGAGGATGGCAGTGTTGCCTTTGGATGTAGGTAGGCCAGTTACAAAGTCCAGGGAGATGTGAGACCATGGGCGATGTGGAACAGGCAATGGGTGCAGGAAGCCGGCTGGTGGACGACGAGAGGTCTTGTTCTGGTTGCACACAGGACAGGCGTTGACATAGCCTCGGTCATCCTCCTCCAGTGATGACCACCAGAAGCGCTGCTGCAGGAAGTCTCGGGTGCGCTGAATGCCAGGGTGGCAGGTGAGCCGGGAAGCATGCCCCCACTGGAGCACATCGGAGCGGAGGTGAGCTGGAACAAACCAGCAGTCAGGGGGACAGGAACTAAGACCAGGCCTCAGTGGCAGACCGCACCCTCTCCTCTATCTCCCAAGTGACAGAGGCAACGAGACAGGAGGCCGGTACAAGGGTGGAGGGCTCAACCGTTTCATCAGGACATTCAGGAAACTACCGGGAAAGTGCATCTGGTTTAATGTTACGAGACCCGGGTCGATAGGACAGTGTGAAGTTGAACCTGTCAAAGAACAGTGACCAGCGGGCCTGTCTGGAATTCAGTCTCTTGGCAGATGGAATATATTCCAGGTTGCGATGATCAGTCCACACAATGAATGGCACCTTGGCTCCCTCTAGCCAGTGGCGCCACTCCTCCCAGGCCAGTTTCACTGCCAGAAGCTCCCTGTTACCAACATCGTAGTTCCTCTCCGTGGGAGTTAGGCGGCGAGAGAAAAAGAAACAGATGAGATAGGCGGCGAGAGAAAAATAAACAGATGAGATTGATAGATCTGCACGGGATCTCAGAAAGATATAATGATTGTACAGTTACAGTCCTCAGTTAATCTAATCAGATAGATGGACATTCTATCTAATTGATCAATTCGGTTAGTGAATAGTATAGCAGCGTCAATCAGCAATATAAACAATCAATCCTTGGTCAAATGACGATGTAGAAAACCATCATCCTCATTATTTCTGTGCTTTTCTGCGGTAATTAATAATCCCCCCCTATGGAAAAACACATGCTTGGGAGAATCACCCCCTCCCCGAGGGGACGGGCTTGTGTAATTATTCTTCTGCATTAGCCGTCAGGCAGATGATGAAGTTGTAAGATGTGTCTTTGGCAGAAGTAATTTGGACAGCAATCTGCAACATAAGGCCTACAACAGAAACCTAGCTATCATGCATGTGGAACAATGGAACATACACACATATATATATATGTACGCATGTTTGCATGTATGTATAGATGTATCAATATGTGTGCCAAATGTTACATCGTGAGAGTTATATAAATATAAATGCATACATATCTATTTGCCAGTGACATGCTGCCCTATTTGAAGTATAAGTGAACTATTATGTGTCCTTCCGCAAGCCTTGAATAAAGTTTTCATTGGATAACTGTTTAGCCTGAGAATGCTTCACAGTCCTCTAACCCGAGCTGCCCATGTGCTACATACATGCTGATGTGCAGTTTCCCAGCCCCACATTAACAGATATGTATTCACCCTGCATCGCTGGCTGACTCACTGTATAGAATTACAAGTTGATGTTTCTTCCATTTGAATGCAAATGAGGGTATCACGGGTACTTTAGCATATGGAATCAGTCATATTACT
Source organism: Gadus macrocephalus (assembly GCF_031168955.1). Lineage (NCBI taxonomy): Eukaryota > Metazoa > Chordata > Actinopteri > Gadiformes > Gadidae > Gadus > Gadus macrocephalus. Next base: position 11,910,020 of record NC_082395.1, read on the forward strand.
CATGTTTATTCCCAGCAGTACACAGCACCTTGATACGCTACAGCAAGATGGAAGACCGGCTTATAAAACGCAACAATCAATCACATGTAGGGAATTTATTCGCATAACCTATTGGAAAAAAAGGTGTTTTGCATTATTTTTAAAGAGAGCATTATAGTGTTTATCTTAATTCCATCGTCCCTGACTGGGTAGAACCCTTGGAGATTTGAAACTGAGACAAACAACCATGAGAGAGACAGTGATCATCATTGCTGTTCCAGTATCTAACTGCATAGGGAAACAGCACACATGCTGCTAACCTGGCAAGTATTTAAAGGGGTTTGCAATACAGAGATATGTGGGCAAGGGAAGGGAAGGTTCATCTGTTAACATATTTGTAATATTAAATGGGTAGTGCTATCAATATAATCTTTATATTAATATAAATTGCGGCCACATAGGTTCATATTGTCTACATCTATGAATGCCGCCAAGTTTTCCATATCATCGTCACTAAAAATGTTAAATTGTTTTGCAAAGCCATAGCTGGCTGGATGGTGGATGAACAACAGGGGGGCTCCTGCACGGTAATTGAGATGACCGCCGGAGCGCTCCAGGGTCTGAGCAACTTATTAAGGCTATATCCACTCAGGTGGCCCTCCGTGTGTAATTGGCTGCACCTCAGGGGGGGAGGTACTTGATCAAAAAACATGTGTAATCCTCAGACTGATGGCTCACTGCTTCATCTTCGTTCCTACCGTCTGTAGCGGTTGTGCTTCTCCAGTGTTTAGGGCGGCCTCCCCGTCGAAGCGGGTCTCCTCAACGCACAGCGACGGCTCTTTCCCTGCCATTAGGAAATAATGAGATGTTCGCTGGCGTGTGGCCATAACTTCCCATGCCCCTCACAACCTTGTGGACTGACGTCCATTAAGAGCCAAACGCCCCCATCCAGCCTCCAGCCTGTTTATCTGCGGCACAAGCTTTAACACTATGCTTGGCATTCAACGGCAGTCTCGCAGGTCAAAGGTCGGAGTCTATACATTATTTTGAGCTTGTTTGACCTTCGGAGGGTGGCGAGGCGATGCAGCACAGCTAGCCGGTGACAGAAGACCTTCGGATGGAGAGCGTGCGTAGCCTGCCGATGCAGGGTCAAATATTGACAGCTACCCCATCCTCGTGTCAACGTTTTTAAATATCGCTGTTTGATGCGGAAGGGTGGACCCCTATTGATTGGGATACTGTCCAGCAAAGGCGCTGTTAAGGTGATAAATGTATGATTTACATTTAGCATTTGTATTGACAGGCTGATGGATAACGCTGTCACCCACGCGCCTGTCACTTTCAGACAAGCAGACCTGCAGTAAGGTCAAGCGATGGAGATCAGCGATGGAGATCAGCTAAGGCGATCAGCTATGGCATCGGCCACCGCAGCCTCATCGCCACAAACATGGGGGAGTTTGTGACCCGATGCGGGACCCCCTGGATTATGCCACCATAACCGTGGCTATCGATTTGCTCTTTGACAAACGTGGGGACCAAGGGATTTGAGTTCGCTGCATACGGAAATTTGTTTACGAAACACAGAACAATATTAATTTGGCTCATGCAGTTGTGTTTGTGGATGAGGCGCTGGGATTGTTCCAACTATTTCTCGGCGTAAACCTTCTGTTCTCACGAAGGCACCATGCCGCACACACTGAAAATCTCACATTAGGTGCACATCGCAAGACAACAACAATAGATAGATGAAAGATGAATAGTTGAAGGCTAGAGTCCAAACAGTTCGCTTCACTTTTTCCTAACAAGCCAATTATGTTTTGATTGCCCTGGGGATGGCATTAACATTATTGCTCAAGTCTGTGCATTGGACACTAATCTAAATAAGTAGCCTCTCAAATCCAAAACACTCTCAAAGTTACCTTCATTATCCCAAGGCCATTTGCCACAAAATAGTGAGAAAATATATTCGCTAGCCACGCATGGTTTGGTGGATCCGTTCAGGACATATTCATACTACGCCAGGTGTGTATGCTTTGGTGGACCGGTGGAGCCTCCGTGGTCAGAAGGAGACGATGAAGCTGTGGCAAGGCTTGCAAAGGTCCTTGACCTGGAGAAGCTTGGGGGTTCCGGGGGGATGGGGCACTATCCACATGAATCATGTGAAGATTAACATTTAACACTACCCATCTCTCCATGCCCTTCCTTTGCTTAGCAGGCCTGGTTCTCTGGTCCGAAACCAGGATGAGGACTCTGCTAGCATCCCCTTCAGATCCCTTTCTAATAATGAATATCCGTATTCATATAGCGCTTCTCAAGGCATCATATCAATGGCATCCCTCCACGATTGAGCAACACATTAGTCATGAACAATAATGTATAGAATATTTAGTTCTGTAGGAAGTTGCTTTTTTTCACCATTATATTAAGAATATCAACCGCTGGTTGCTTTGTTATTCTTTAGTCTTTTGTCACGGCATACCTAGATGGTGGGCTATGACTTATTTTATGGATTCTCAGATCACATGATTGAAACCCCCTATTCTATTCATAAACCAACCCTCCACTGGCTCTTCCATCCCCCCGGGTGCTGTAGACAACGTTCCCGTGGACAGAAAGTGCGGTATGAATCACGCCTGGTGCAGCAGACAGCTGTAAACCTCTGTCTAGACCCCGTCTGCCGCTCAGGTGATGGGGTGACAGGTGTAAAGAGAGCTCGGCTTCGCACAGCACTATATCTTCTGGATTTTTCTTTGAGATTCCAGAGCCAGAGCTTTTGCCGTCACATTTCCAGCGGATGTCGTTGCGTGTGGATGTCGGTGCATGTGGATGTCGCCGTCGGTGCGCGTGGTGCCGCGAAGGCTGAGGAGATGTCAGATGTCAGTAAAAGTCGGGCCATGTCAGTTCTGGTGGAGCGTGCGGGGGAGAGACGCATTTGGCAGCTCTGGGCTCACTAACCAGAGGACACGGGACGTGTGACCCCCAGGCGGGCGACCACAGTCACTTTGTGAAGTCTGGATCCCTGCACATCCTCTCCCCCAAACGGGAGGATTCCTGTGTGCTGCTAAACATGGACTGCAGTGGCCTTGAGTTAAACGGGCACACGACCAAAACACACGTTCCTTTCAGCTCTGTGGTTCCCATAAACACCTCATTGCTGTTTGTGTACTACTCTGCCGGGTCTATGGATCAACTGATGGTTTATCAATAGCATGACGTCAACAGCATTACTAACGTGTTGACAAGGACATTCAAGGAGGGATTGATCCAAGAAGACTTATATATTTGTTTGTCCTTATTACGCCAGAGCCATATCACAAAATGCGCT